>NC_134704.1:63903620-64071120 GCF_043290135.1 Rhipicephalus microplus | reverse complement strand
TTCAAATTTCTGGAGCCCTCCACGAAGGCATCTCACATAACTGTATCGTGGTTTTGGGACGTAAAACCCCTGATAATATTTTAACTATCTTCGTTACGAGTTGCGGGAAGATCTCTTTTCCCACGCAAGGCACTCCACACTGAGTGGATGAACAAGAAATACAAGATGTCACCGTGTTGTTGGCGACTTTGCGAGACATATGTCAAGAGATTAGGATTTATCTACTAATTGCCGCTGTCTGACACAACAAGTCGAATCAACGACTGTCCCTTGCAAGAGCTTCGTAAGCTCCTGCACCCTCGCCACGAAAATTGAAAAAAAAATACAGAACTCTCATAGCAAAATAAAAAAAAGGAAGAGAAATGAAGAGAGTTCGGTGATTGACCGAAGTAACACGTTGACCGGGGCACAGATAAGATTAGAGAGCGAAGACCGGGTGTAGGGGAAGGCAGCAAAGCACGGCATTAAGGTCAGCGGCGAAGAAACCAAGACAAGGCGGGTTGATGACAGAAGATAAGCCGGTCGAAGGAAGAGAGAAGGACCGTGTTCGAGGAAGCACTGGGACGTTGAACGCGCGCGTTAGCCGCCGCTTCCTCCGAGTGGTCTTTGCGGAAGTTTATCTGGGAGCTTCACCAAGGATCCAGTTTGAACCGGACGTGCATAAAGTTTTCGTTTGTAGGTGTCTTGCGAAAAGTGAAGCTTCGAGCTTCGGACCATTCGCGAAACTTCCGGTATGATGTAACGACGAACCCGCGCTTTATGTGGTGACGGAAAAATCTAAATATGCGTACTTATTAAAACCGTTTAGAAGCTGTTGGAGTATACGCTTACGCAAATGTGTTGAAAGTGTATGTCATTCTTTCATTTCTTCTTTATTTGACCAATGCCCACCGCAAGCTCGGGTGAGAGAAGTTCATGTGTTTTCCCCACCTTGGTACGCGTAACTTCAAGTCAACAATCGTTACTTCACATACTTCAGCATTCGAACATTCAAACCATTTTCTGGCGATAGGTGGTGATACACTCGAAACAAATCTGCTCCAGAAGGAATCAACGCGCGAAACAAATCATTTTATTCAGAAAAAAAGAAACTAGGCATGCGTACATGGACACGAGAGAACAGATCGGGAAAAAAATTGCAGCATATCCTCGAAGTGAATGTTGACGAGTGGGCGAAGATCCGGGGGATTATTAACCCCCGTACATTTCGTACATGATCACGCAAAGACGCGACAACCCGAGTGTACAGCATATACAAAGTCGTTTATTAATCAGAATGTATATATGGTTTGAGATTTCGATATGGATATTCATATTGATATCTACATGGATATCCACAGATACGAATACCCATATGGACATTCATATTGTAGTGAATAAGAAAGATGTTGATACCATCAGGTCAGCTATCATCAGCACAAGAAAAAGGCACGAGATCGGCGATCAAGCACCGTCATCTGGGTTCGCCTGCCTTCCTTTAGAGCTACCACCCGCTTGCTGAGTCCTTCAATAAACCCCCTTTACATTTGGTGGATCGTGCTGAGTAACTGCATCACCTACACCCTGGAACTCCGATCCCGCACCCTGCCGTCGACCATGCAAGTTGACGCTGCCCAACAGACAGCACCTCTCGCGGCGCCTACTTGCCCCGGCCCGGTTCACCAGCGAGACCCCCCGATCTTTTCGGGCGCCGAAGACCAGGACGTCGAGGACTGGCTGTCGTCCTACGAAAAAGTCAGTGGACCAAACAGGTTGGATGACGCTGCTAAGTTGAGCACCGTCAACTTTTACTTGGCTAATGTGGCAAAACTGTGGTACACAAACCACGAATCTGAGTTCGAGAACTGGGCCACTTTCAAGCAGGCAATATCCTCGGTTTTCGGTCGCCCTGCCGTGCGGAAGTTGCGCGCCGAACAACGCCTGCGCTCACGGGCACAAGAACCTGGCGAAACGTTTACCGCCTATATCGAAGATATACTCGATCTCTGCAAGCGCGTTGATGCCGCAGTGAGCGAAAGTGCCAAGATCCAGCACATTATGAAAGGTGTTGATGACGACGTCTTTCAATGCTCCTGGCGAAGTCTCCTGGCACGGTGTCTGAAGTGGTAACTCTGTGCCAGAACTACGACGAATTGCGACGGCAACGAGCTCTCACCCGTCGTCCATTTCAGCCTAACCAACCACTCGCTGCACTGGACGTCGTACCTGACCACTCCCGCCTTCTAGCACAAATGAAAGAGTTTGTGCGTGAGGAGGTCGCACGTCAGCTTTCCCTCCTGCCGTTTTGTCAGCGCCAAGAGCTCCCGCAGCAGCAGCAAGAGCAACCACCGACACCGTTAGCTCCCATGCTCCGACATGCACTTCAGGACCAGATTGCCGAGGCTATGCCAGTGCCCTTTCAGCAGCAAGTTGTCGCCGCACCTCTTACTTATGCTGACGCAGTAAAGAGGCAGCAGCCACACCAGCCCTCGCCGTTCAATGGACTGCCGCATGTCACCGCTCCTACTCAGTCTTCCGTCGCATGGGCTCCTCCCCTCGCTACCACAGCCTCGACTCAGCCGTATGCCGCGTGGGCGGCGCCCCTTGCTGCAAATGCCTGGCGAACGCGCGATAACCGGCCGATCTGTTTTGCGTGCGGCGGACCTGGCCATATCTCCCGATACTGCCGTCGTCGCGTGCCCGCCTACACAGACGTCCGACCACGAAGCAACTACATGGACCGACCACCTTTTGGTTATGAAAGTTCGGATCGTCAGTCAAACACGTCTTCCCGTGACTATCCAGCAACTTCGTCTCGTCGCTCACCTTCACCCAATCGACGCTCCGTGTCACCCATGCATCCACGACCAGCCCCTAAGAATGAGGGAAACTAGCCGTCGCAGTTCAAGGGGCAAGAACTGCGCTATCGAAATCTTCAAGTCCTCCCACCTTGCCGTCAAATATCGCCGAAGTTTTTGTAGACGGCGCCCATGCATACGCTCTTGTGGATACCGGTGCCGCTGTGTCTGTTATAGACGCCAAACTTTGCCGCAAGCTCCGAAAGGTGACCACGCCGCTTGATATGTTCTTACGTGCAGCAAATGGAGAACCTGTTCGACCTATAGCCGCCTGCACTGCCCGACTCAAAATTGCGGAGGACCACTACATTGTTGAGTTTATCGTCCTTTCCTCGAGCTCTCATGACATCCTACTTGGCTGGGATTTCCTATCCCGTAATCGTGCCGTTATAGATTGTGCCCGTTCCGAACTTGAACTGCTTCCGTTCTTCGACCAGCCCTACGACCACACTAATCAAGCCGCGCACAAGCTAGTTGTCAAAGAAGACACTGACGTTCCACCGACAACAGCTGTTTTGCTCCCTGTGGTCTCCGACGGCATGCGTGATGAAGTAGCATTTTTCGAGCCATCAAGCCTCTTTCTAAGTCGGAAACCACTTCTGCTCCCTTATTCAGCCCTCTCAATTTCTAATGGAGCCAGTGCTCTCTGCCTTACCAATCCCTTTCCGCATACCATCAAACTGTTTAAAGGCGAGTCTCTTGGATGCGTACAGCCCATTGATAACGGACATATTTTTACCGTGCCGCAAGAATCATCCCAAAGTGACCTCGCCGCCGTCAGTGCTCTTAACCACTCTCATCTTCAGGCTTCAAAAGTGTTCGATTCGGCGATCGCAGACGGACTGTCACCATCTGAACGATCTGAACTCCTCCAACTGCTGTACCAGTACCGCGAATCTTTCGATGTTGTTCAACCTTCACTTGGCCGCACTTCTACCACTCTGCATTACATCGATACCGGCTCCCATGCGCCACTACGACAGCGACCATATCGTGTTTCTGCGGCGGAACGCCAAGTTATTACCGAACAGGTGAACGATATGCTGCAACGTGGCGTCATTCAACCTTCACAAAGTCCATGGGCCTCACCTGTAGTGCTCGTTAAAAAAAAGGATGGTTCCGTTCGCTTCTGCGTGGATTACCGGCGCCTAAATAAGATCACTCAAAGAGATGTGTATCCTTTACCCAGGATTGACGATGCCTGTGATACTTTACAAGGTGCCGAGTTTTTTTCATCATTAAATTTGCGCTCAGGGTACTGGCAGGTCCCTCTTGCAGATGCCGATCGACCAAAAACAGCCTTCGTGACACCGGACGGTCTGTATGAGTTTAATGTCATGCCCTTCGCCCTCTGCAATGCGCCTGCCACCTTCGAGCGCATGATGGACTCGGTTCTTCGGGGTTTGAAATGGCAAAGCTGTCTCTGCTATCTCGAAGATATAGTCGTCTTTGCGCCAGACTTTGGAACACATCTCGAGCGCCTCAAACACGTCCTCACGTGCCTGAAAAATGCTCAACTCCAACTCAAACTCAAGAAGTGTCACTTCGCTGCTCGGCAACTTACGATTTTCGGGCACGTCGTATCAAAGGACGGTACACTTACAGACCCGGCTAAGTTACGTGCTGTCGCCGACTTCCCCAAACCAACGACTATGAAGCAGTTACGGAGCTTCGTGGGGTTATGCTCCTACATTCGCCGGTTCGTGCGCAACTCCTCCTCTATCATTGCGCCTTTGACCAAACTTATAGGCAGCACCACTGATATTTCGTCATGGTCTTTTGAGTGTGACCAAGCCTTCTGTACCCTTCATCGTCTCCTCACTTCGCCACCAATACTGCGTCACTACGATCCTACGGCAGCAACTGAGGTCCACACCGACGCCAGTGGTGTCGGCCTCGGTGCGGTTCTCGCGCAACGCAAGCCTGGATTCGCCGAGTATGTCGTCGCCTACGCCAGCAGAACTCTTACCAAGGCTGAATCAAACTACAGCGTCACCGAGAAGGAATGCTTGGCGATCGTTTGGGCGCTTGTCAAGTTCCGCCCATACCTTTATGGCCGTGCTTTTGATGTAGTAACGGACCACCACGCATTATGCTGGTTATCTTCGCTTAAGGACCCATCGGGTCGTCTTGCTCGTTGGGCTCTTCGGCTTCAAGAATATGACATTCGCGTGGTATATCGTTCCGGCCACAAGCATGCCGATGCTGATGCACTGTCACGATCTCCCCTATCCTCGGACATCGCATCTGTTTCCTCGGACAACGCGTTGTCAGCGCTTGACGAGGACACCATCTCTTCTGCACAACGCAATGACCCATGGATCGCTTCGCTTCTTGACGCGTTATCCGAGGCACCGACACTTCCAACCACTCGAACCCTGCGCCACCAGGCTCCGCATTTCAGTGTTCGGGATGGCCTTTTGTAGCGGCGCAACTATTCAGCAGATGGTAGGAAATGGCTACTAGTAATTCCCCGAACGCTGCGCTCTACCATCTGCGCGTCGTTTCATTCCGACCCGCAATGTGCTCACGCCGGTGTTTTCAAGACATACGAGCGCCTACGAAAAAGGTATTACTGGCGCGGAATGTTTACCTTCGTCCGCCAGTTCATTCGCGGCTGCCACGAATGTCGGCGGTGGGAAACAACAGGTTCATTGCAGCCACTTCCATGCCCATACCGCCCATTCGACCGAGTAGGAATTGACCTCTACGGACCACTACCATTAACAACGGCAGGCAACCGATGGGCTATCGTGGCAGTGGATCATCTAACACGGTACGCTGAAACTGCTGCTCTCCCACCAGCTGCAGCACAAGACGTCGCAACTTTCATACTCAATCGTTTTGTGCTTCGTCATGGTCATCCTCGAGAACTCCTCAGTGACCGAGGGCGTGTTTTCCTCTCCGATGTAATACAAGCACTTCTTCAACAGTGCCATATGGTTCACCGGAAGAGTACAGCCTACCACCCACAGACGAACGGCTTGACTGAGCGGTTTAATAGTACTCTGGGGGACATGCTCGCTACGCATGTCGCTTCTGATCAAACAAACTGGGACCTCGTTCTCCCATTTGTTACATACGCGTATAACACCGCTACGCAAGTCACTACCGAGTTTTCCCCATTTTTTCTCCTGTACGGTCACGAACCATCACACACCATCGACACTTTACTGCCATACTCGCCAGTTCCCTCCAAATACAAGCCTGTCTCGGAAGCCGCTCGTTACGCAGAAGAGTGCCGCAAGCTAGCCAAGCGGCTTACTACATCCGACCAACAGCGCCAGAAGGAAATCCGTGACGACGACCATCGTTCTGCACCAACGTTCGTTCCTGGAGCACTTGTATGGCTTCATGTACCGCCCTGCGCCCCTGGTGTATCACCCAAGCTATTCTCCAATTATCATGGTCCCTACCGCGTGGTCGAGCGTACTTCACCCGTGAACTACGCCATTGAACCCCTCACGCCACCGAGCGACCGTCGTCGGCGTGGACGTCATATCATTCACGTAAACCGTCTGAAGTCGTACTTTGACCCGCTTGTCCCCATGTGTTAGATCGCCAGGATGGCTTCAGCATTTTCGCCGGGGGTAATTGTAGTGAATAAGAAAGACGTTGATACCATCAGGTCAGCTATCATCAGCACAAGAAAAAAATTGCCCGCAGCTTCCCTCGGGGGAACACTGAGGAGGATGCGGAAATTGGTTAATGGGTGTTAAATTGCGACTTACTTGGGTCGATGGCTAAATTGGTTAACGTGGTTGAAAAATGGGGTGTTAAATGAGTGAACACGTACGGCACGTATGCGAAAGGGCGGTATTTTATTTATTGCGACGAACTTTGAGGACGATGGCTTAGGGACGTCGATCATTCTGTTTGTGGATTCGTTGGCATTCATTTCACGGCGACTTCGGACGTCGACGCGCCGTACAAACCAACGGACGAGCGGCAACTGAGCGAGCGAGCGCCGACCTTGAGTATATATACAGCGCGACGGCGCATGCGCTGTCAGCTGTCGAATGTTCTCGAAGGAGAAGCGCGCGCGCGGCACAGATGGCGACGGCGCGACGGCGCATGCGCTGTCAGCTGTCGAATGTTCTCGAAGGAGAAGTGCGCGCGGCACAGATGGTGGGCGACGGCGCGACGGCGCATGCGCGCGCGTCAGCTGTCGAATGTTCGAGAAGCGGTGCGGACGGCGCGGACGGCGCACTACAAGGCGCGAGTATAAGATGCTCCCGCATCTAAAAGTCACGAGATCGGCGATCAAGCACCGTCATCTGGGTTCGCCTGCCTTCCTTTAGAGCTACCACCCGCTTGCTGAGTCCTTCAATAAACCCCCTTTACAATATGAATATCCGTATCCATACAAGTGTTCATGGTCAAATAGATACCATATGTCCATGCATATGAACGTCGATATCAATAACCATATGTATATGGATATTGTTGCGACCACAGTTTGCGGCACCGCAGATCTGGGACCAAGATATCGAGACAGGAGAAGGTTGAATTTCGTGGAGAGGGTGTCACAGAACGAGCGCTCAAAAAGAGCGCACCGCCAACTCCTCGCGATGAAACGCCGGAGTGACGCCGCGAGGTCAACGAAAAAAAAAGGAAAACAAACATCCAGACTCCCCGGGCGCGACTCCCTCCCTCGGAAGCGCAGATTCGCCGACGAACCTCCTCACCCCACAAGGCCGGCCGAGCAAGCACTCGAACTTTCTAGATGCCGATGAACCTCCTCACCCCACAACAGCGGCCGAGCAAGCACTCGAATTTTCTAGATGGAAAGGGGCGTGGTTGAAGCCGGGTTGAGTCATCTGTCGCGGCCAGCATTCGAACCGTCTCGCCCTCTCCCCAACCTTCGCCGCGTATCGTGCCGACGAAATGACGAGAACCTTCTGGAATCTCGCGCGGAAGGTATTTAATCGAGCAGCCGAGGTGAGAGATGAGGAGAAGACGGAAGTTAGCGCCAGAGCGCGTGGGGATTCCGCCATGTCGTCGGCGAAGGTTTTGTCCGTAGAGACAAAGCAGAAGAAGAAGATGATTTCCACCTGAAGGGTGACGACTCGAGCTACAGGCAACAGTGTGTGTTTACCGCTATCGAGCGAAGACGCGTGGCAACAGCTGCGTGTGTGAAGCCGACGTTTTTCCGGCGAAGAAGTTTGAAGCTTGGAGAGTGGCCTATTGAAGACGTGAGGTTTCCTGGAAGAGAAACTTCGGCGAGGTTTCCTGGAAGAGAAACTTCGGGGGCAGCAGAACGACAACAACGCTGGACTTTGAGTGAGTGATTCTCGGAAGAGTATCATCTAGACTTTTGTTCCAAGAACTTTGGACTGAATAGGTTTTCTATCTCTTTAGTCTTTAAGTGTCTTGGTTGTTCAATACATGCGACTGCATTGTAGTGCGTATTGTTGTCTGTGTCCGTTGTTCGAGCGTGGCTGATTGTACTGTGTAGTACGTTGTTTGATTGGTGACATATTGTATGCGACTATTGTGGAGTGTGCATTCTTGTGTATTTTTTTCGATCTGCCATTAATGAAAATATAATTTTGTTTGTTTATCAACTCTCGGTTCTGACTTGTTCTTTGGGCCACAGCCGGCCTCCGCTGGCGTGCCAAAAGGGACCACTTCTAAATTGTCCACGCTTTCGTGGTGCGGTTCGGTGGGCCGATACTTCGGCCCTTGGAATTAGCCCGGCGATCGCCTCCCTAATTAACGGAACCTGTGTGACAGAGGGTTTATTTACATTATTTACGTGGCACGAGCTCACAGGCCAGAAGTTCTACTCTGAGGGCTCTACATTAAAGAAAGGCTGTCTCTCGAACAAGCTCTGTGAACCACACTGAGCAGCCCGCGAGAGCTGATTAAATACCGTCTCATTTCCTCAGATATCTAGATCGGGGAATAGGTCCATACCACACTGTCCCGCAGCACACACGACTGTCATTATGCCGGCACCGCCCCCAACAAACACACACACACAAACGAAACACGTGTATAGTCCCGGCGACGCGAATCTTGCTTGAGCGGGGTGAAACGAGTCTGTCATCTCGCCACTCGGGCCGACCAGCCATGCTTTGTCGAACGGCAGTCGTGGTGTAGGCGCCTCCGAGGGGTCATGTCTGGACATGCCGTGCTGATTTGAGTATCGGCGGATCATAAGTCAGAGACGCACAGCGTGATGGTCCGACGTCCGTAATCGGCGGAAGCTCGGCATTGTGGCTTTTACCGGGGCACGAAGACGCCACGTGTCGCATCTCTGCGCGGACCCGAAGGACAGCGGTGCTCCGTAGAGTAATTTCAGCCACGCAGCGCCCCGCACACGGTGACAGCAGGGCGCCTTGGCGCTGCTCCTTATCTCAACAAAATCAGGCAGCTGCATTTCTTCTGTTCCGGCGGCCGCGGCAAAAGGGTGGCCTGCCAAACGCAACAATATTCATATACATATGCATATGGTTATCCATATGCATATGGTTATCCATAACGTGTCACGTGGACGGGCGCCAAGGCCTCGACCCTAAAGAGCTTCGCTCCTAAAAATTGCAGCCAGTTCCGCGCAGGGAAAGGTACCATGCGATGAAGCTCTAGGCGCGCCGGCTTATGTTATCTAGTATCGTCACCATCGTCATCTATAACATCATCGTCATAATTATTCATCCCCATCAAGCATCATGCTCATCCTTTTGTTCAATCTGTGCATTTATTCGTCGTAGTGAGGTGACCTGTGAGACTACTGCTATTTGTAGTACTACTGCTACTACTGCCCGAGTCCTTCACTGCTATTTTTGCTACCACTACTAGTACTATTCTAATACTGCTACTCCTACCACTACAACTACTCTCTCTTATTCTAATCCCACAGTTCGCAAACCCCAGTACAGGGTAGCATACCAGATCCTAGCAGCTAGTTAACCTCTCTGTCTTCCCCTCGTCTCTCTCTCACTATGGCTTATGTATGGCAAACAGAGCCATGCGTTAGAAAACACGAGTGACATTCAGATCAGCGGTCTCTTGTGTCCTTTTGTGCCACTGCCCACCTATCCCTTTTTATTATGAATATGTACGTGGTTGCCATGGCGACGCGATCTACGCGTGCGACGCTAACTGCATTTAGTTAACGTTAACTGCTTAAAACCGTTGAGTGCTGAGCAGTGAGCGGTATGACGCCGGGAATCAGCAGCTTAAGCATGTCTTCGAAATCGACGAACGAACTATAATAGCCCAACACTATGTCTTATTTCAGTTAACTGAACTGTGACACCCGAGGGACATAATTTCTGCGCGTAAACTTATAGAAGCATGTGATTAGCCCTTAAATGTATCTATCTGCTATGTTTCAGTAAGAATTATCTAGGATAATTGATGAACTCGAGTGAGCATATCTTGAGTTGTCAATGAACACGCGTGATTGTCTTCCAATAGAGCCTTCATATAACGTTTCTACTTTACAGCAGCAAGGTCAAAGCCGGCTGTTCAATCGATATCCGAACTACGTCCTATTCTGCCAAATAAACAGAATAACAAAAAAGGACAAGTCGGTCATCGTAAACAAGACTGCGAAAACATATTTCCTGCGCAACACTATCTCCCTTTTAGGGGTGAAGCTCCTTATGGCGTGGTTTCTGCGTCCCTAGTTGTAGTGCGTAACCACCGATGGCACATCCTCGAAAGAGCTGTCCTTCGAACGTCCGCTGGATGGCGGCACTTGTATATCATGAATACATGATGAAAAGATGCGACATAGCAGTACTAGGAGTGTTCACTAGACAGACGGACGGACATACAGATGGATGGACAGACTGACTGACGGATGCACAGACGGACAGACAGACAAACTGACAGACGGAGGGGTGGACGCATGGACAGCCGAACGAGCAGATGCATGGACGGACGGATGGACAGGCACACAGAGGAACGAATGGACAGACGGAAGAACGGGTGGATGCATGAGTGGACGCAGGGACGGACGCACCAATGGTCACACGGACGGACGCATGTACGGACGGAAGCAAGAATGAATGGATGGAAGTACGGATAGACTAACGAACGCTTCGCCCCACCAATCATCATTCACTCCGTGTATATGCTGTGATTTTTTTCAAGATGAGATCGGCTGAACATACCTTCCCAGGCAGGCAATGTAAAAGGGGGTATAAAATTGACGGGGGCCAGCCAAGAACGTACGCAAGTTGAGCTGATCTTTACTTTTTTTTTGTTGTTGTTGTCGCTAACCACATATGATAGCTATAGGCTATACGAGCGCAAGGATGAAAAACTGCTGAAGGAAAAACGTTAGCATTACAGAAAAAAAAAAGAAAGGAAGCCTGCGGCATTCCTAGAAAAGCCGTTAGGATCGGAACAAAGAAATTCAGTCCTGCAACTGGCAGAGAGCACGAAGGTATGCGACTCAACTTTCTTTCGCTCTGCGTGTTTGCGCTTTTCGTTGTTTGATAACTTTTTTTTTTTTGTATCATGCGCGGACATCGACAAACAGCTGGCGATCGGCGCATGCGCGTGAGAGGTGCCCGCTCCGCGTCTGCTTCAATTCACACGTAAGCAGGAGGGAAAGCTGCGACGAGTCAGCACAGCAGCTGAAGCCGGGGCCACAACACACGGCGGCGATGCTGCTGTTCTGAAAGAGCTTCCGTAGCGGATGAACTTCACTTTCAGTGAAAGCGCGTACGAGGGACCGCTTCCTTCACGGTGGAGCCTGCGTTGTGCTCGGCGCCCTGGCATCGCCAGCAGCTCGTGAAGTGCTCGGCAGCGACTGATACGACGCCGAAAATCGGCAGTCTCCCGGATTATCACTGCTACTGACGACAGTCCCGGGCAGGAACACCAGGAGGGCCGCTTCGAGCTCTTCAGTACAGCTGCCGTATTGAGCCAAAGGCAAGTTTTTAGGGCGTTCTACGTTTAGGCATCTGTGGTGTAACTAGATCGGTCGCAAGCTTTTCGTTGTGTCTGCTCAATGTCGAGCGGCTATCCACGACAATAAGGAGTTTTATAATAGCGTACGCAAAGCTTTGCGATAGCGTTTCGCGTCACTGCGCATGCATCGTACGCTAACCGCTTGCTGGCTCCCGCCAAGGAACGTAAATAACAGGCGACCCCAAAGCCCGCTAAACTTAGTGCACGCTATTCAAAAACTCTGTAATATGCAGTTTTAAATAGGGTATGGAGAGATAGCATTCATTTGGAACGATACGCTATTTTCGCAACTTAACTTGGGTACTAAAGAGTATAGCGCATTATACGCGTGTACAGCGGCGACAAATGCTTACGCAAAGCTTTGAGCGCCTTATTCGAAAATTGCCCTGCACAGTGAATGAAGTCAGTGGTAACATGAACCAGCCTTCCGGGAGGGCAAGCAAGTGAAAGTATCATGCACAGTTGCGTACGAGTTTGCTATAGTAACTTCGTTATAGTGTGGCGTCATAATTGCTGTTATGGGGGTTCCCACGCAATGGCGATACGATTATGATGCTTGTCACTGTGAGGGGTTGGGGACTCCGCATTTATTTTGACGACCTGGTGTGCCTCGATGGGCACCTAAATCCTTCATCCCTCCAGAAGCGCGGCCGCAGTCGCCGAAAATCAAGCCCACACCTTCAAGCTTGGCCGTGCAATGCCTTATTTACTAAGCTACCACACCACGTTTACACTTATCTGGTGCTCTAAATAACTGTTTTGTAATTCGTTTGCTTGCGAATGAATCCAAGGATTATTGCGTAGGATTTGGCTCTGTTTCTTTCTGTTTGGTTCTGTTGTTCGCGAGACGTTACCCGAAGTGATAGCAGCGGCCAATATGCACTACTACGAAGCCTTAGGTCATGGATTCGATTGTCATAGCTATCGCATTTAGTTAAGGTCGAGATGAAAAAAAAAACTTGTCACCGAGATTTCTTTTGTGCGTGGTCAGTTTTTTTCCCCTCATGTAATACCCCCTACATGGGGGTCTTTAAGGTATTAAAGTGATGTGATGAGTGATAATGAACATCGGACGGCCGCCAATAACTCGGAAGTCTGCTCCTACCACGACCATAGTGGTCGTATTATTTAATCGGCATGCGCAACACCCGAACTGGATTGAAGCAAGACCTGCCATGCTCGCATCAAATTTGGGTTTCAGAATTTGCTTTTTAAGCCATCACATAGAATGACCAAGTAGCATGTCCTTCACATGCCCGTTTGATGCCGTAAATTCGTACAAAAGACGCGTTTCGTTCACGTGTGCCGTTGCACGAAGCAGTCTTACATCAACCACGTGCAATCGTTAGGAGAGCAAAATGAAGAAAGAAAAAAAAAACGTTCGTTTCCCTTGGCATCGCAAGGCTGATATATATGTATATATATATATATATATATATATATATATATATATATATATATATATATATATATATATATATATATATATAGGGGTCACAGGAAATGCCTCGATGCCGACTGCGCGGCTCGCCTCACAACGTCCGTGTGCCCTGCATTGTAACTTGCTAAATGTGTGCAGGAAATAACACAAAGCATTCTTTCCGTCTACCATATCACTCTTTCCTTTTCTTGTTTTTCACCGACCAGCTGCATAGGTTGTGAAGGCACTGTTATTAATTTCGTTCTGTGCAAATGCAAAAACATACTTGCCTTAAAAAACAAATGGCCGTAAGTTTTGCACTAAGCCATTCAAAGCTTGAAACAGCGATATTGGACGATGCTGAAGTCTGATCCGATTGAATCTAGGCTTTTGTGAGGCTGTGTTGTCATCCCGGCACGTGTCATTACACCGTTAGGCTAATAAAGCTTATGCAAGGCCGTAGCAAGGATTTGACGCAGTGCACCGAAATCATTTCGCTGATCGCTCCACAAACAACGTGCTGCGTACTTACTGCAATAAATCATGTCCATCTGATAACATTTTTTTAATCTAATAAAATTTATTTGATAAAATTTCGCTGTGTTACGGCATGAACTGCGAATGTTCGAGCAATGGCCAGATTTAAAAGGTGAGCAGATCAACATTTCGATTCAGTTTTCTTGTAAAATGATGCTTTAGGTACTCTTGGGGTAAATAAATTTCATGAAATCATTAGCTCATTTTCGACCTTTATTCATTGTCCTCAATTCATTGGCAGAGGTTGGCTGAGCAGTTGTGAGCTATAGAACAATGAATTGACTAACCACAACTTTTTCAGTACTGGTGGCACCATCGGGAAGGAGGGGGAGGGGGTCTTTATATCGATACATCATCTAGAAGGGCGTTGGTCGATAGGCTATTGAACCAAAACTATGACTCGGCAACCGTGACCCGGTGCCGTACTTCAGCTGCATGTGCTGATAGATTGCAGGAGACGTCATGGACGCTCAACGCGGCTCCAACATTGCGGCTTAAACGAGGTCAAGGCAGTAAATCACGCGGCGTACAATCTGATTGTCTGTGATAACAACGTGGCTGCCACTTTATTGGGCCTTTGTGCATGAGTAGAGAAAAACGCTAACATATCATGTACTGATAACACTAACCTAAAATCGCTCAGTTCACGTCCCACCAGGCTGATGCTCCAACGTGGCTGCTTCAGTGACGTCAGTGTCAGCTATTCATATAAAAAAGGAAAATTGCAATAAGGTTACCCTGCGTTCCTCGTAGAGGAACGCTATGTTATAGCCTCTATTGACCGCCATATCTTGTTGCTAAACGTATTTGCATGAGCCAAGCCGCCCTTTGCAACGCCACGCATGCAACTTTGCTGAACTCTTGAACAATGGTGTTTATGCAGGCAAGCTGGTTGGCTGAACTCTTGTCTGTTCCAGTTCTGAATTCGAACACCTCTAACGTGACATGCCGTAGTTCTCGCACGGAATACCCCAAAAATTATTACAATTGACCTTTCCAAGAGCCAGTGTCTTATGTACTCGGATGTAACACGAATATTTTTCCAGGGCACCCAATGTCGACCTTTGCGTTACAATCATTGTCGCGTTACAATCTAGCAATTACGATAATTCAGTGCAAGCAGATGGCGGCACACTACCACGTCAGAACAAATATACTGCACCCTTCACAAGTGCGCCTATGGTCTAAGCACACGGCCAAAGTTCAGCTTACACCTGAACGACTGTAGATGAGTAAGATCATGCAAATGGGTCAGCGCCGTCGTGTCTTCTGAACGCTCTATCGAAAGGCGGCTCGACTACACTCCTGGTGGGCAATGACTTTATACGGTATGCGCATCGCATCAGCTGCGCCGCCTCGGAGCGCTAGAACAATCGCGTGGTCGTTGCGCTGCACTGCAAGCTTCGGAGCGATGCCGAACTGCCGAGCCGCGCCAGTGGTTTACACTATCGTTTTTTTTATGAAAGGGAACACGCGATCGCTGACCTGCTCTCTATACCGGCTGCCTACGGTATCTTGCAGCGCTTGTCCAGGGGCCATTACTCGTTGTATTATTTGCCAATAGATGACGCCAAAAGCCAACGTCTTTTCATTTGCTGTTGATATATGAGGGCCCTGTAGGCAGCCACCCCACAGCTCAGGCCACGCGCTCACGTGTTCCCTTTCACAAAGGACGACAATGTACAGTGTGAATCACACTTGTCTAAGCGGCCTCTTTGGCGGCCATCTGCATGTTCTATCTGCAGATATCTGCATGTTTTCACATGCAGATATTCACATGCAGATATCTGCATGTGAATATCTGCATGTTCTAGCGTAATGGCATCCATTACGCTAGAACATGCAGATATTCAAGCCGTAGTGATATCAAACAGTCATACCGTATGCTATAGGCCATTGGCGTATGAACAGAACGTTGCAGCTAAAGCGAGTTTGCAGTTGCCGAAAGCGCCACCGTCCATATCCACGTTCTCGACCGCTTTATTCAAGTGCACTTCAGACTGTACAAATGGTCAAGGTGACTTTTCCCAGCGCGAATCGCGAGCCCACGCTATCTGCATTATTGGCCCAACGATTACAATCAGTTAAGCCACGAGAGGTGCTCAATCATCCAGTCGGTGCGAGCGCTCCCTAAAGCACGCGTATTGCACGCATTCTCCTTGGTTTCGGTTGCGTCACGGGCCGCAGCAGAAGCCACCTTTCGCGCAAAGCGACTTTACTTCATTGCCATTACTATGTTTTTATCTTATTGGTGGATGTGTGTGTCGCTTAAAAACTTCCAAATAGGCCCGTTATATCTATCTATCTATCTATCTATCTATCTATCTATCTATCTATCTATCTATCTATCTATTTATTCTCTCGGAGGTTTCTCATCGTGCAACACTGAGAACTAACCAAAACAGTTTGATAATCCGAGAAAAGGTGTCACCGCGGTAAGAAATCGTTTCCTAATCTTCAGTATAGGAACTACAAAAAGGACGGGGTTGGTTTTCCTATATAGGATTTGGTATAACATGAAAGTGAAATGTGGCTTTTCAGAGGTAGTTGAGCGTCACTCTGCAGTTATTCAGCAACAGATTGCAAAGTCGCGTTAGGAACGGCAAGCAGCTCGAGAATCGCAGCGCACACCTCAAGCAGAAAGCACGCACGACATTAGCATACACCAGACTAGTTATACTAACAACTGTCACAGCTCAACACTTAAAGCGCACTGTTCAAACAGAAAGACGCATGAAACGAGCGCACATGCATACATAGGACAAGCGCGAACAACTACTACACTTTTTCCTGCGTCATTCGTCAGCAGGGTGCTTGTTTCGTAAACGCGGCCGCGGCAGCATGCGGTGTGACCTTCGTCCTCTCCCGAATTACGAGTTTGATTAGCGCGCAGGAGAGACCACGCTTCGTGGAGGTGGCGCTTCGTAGAAGTGACATCTTTCAGAACGCGCCGAACGCGAGCACGTCATGCCATCTCGACAGTGACAATGAAAACACGCTAAACTTTCGGGGTGCTGTGAACTGCCAAGCGGTGTATAGTGTATATAAACGGCTTGCGTTAGTACTCTAGACAACGTTCGCTCTGTAGCGCAGTGCTTAGCACCGCGCGCCGAGGATCGAGAGGTTGCTGGCTCGATTCCGCATGATGAATGCTTGCCTTCTGGTTTTTTTTCTTCGCAATCTCTTATTATGTATTTTTGAACGTCACTTCAGTGTCGAAAGTAGGTAAGCGGAGCCGTGTTGAACTCCGGCATACAAAACCGTCTCTATACAAAACCGTCTTGATACAAAACCGTGTTGATACAAAACCGTGTTGATACAAAACCGTTTTGGTGCAAAACCGTCTTGGTACAAAACCATCTTGATACAAAACCGTTTTTGTACAAAACCGTCTTGGTACGAGGCCGTCTTGGTACGAGGCCGTCTTGGTACGAGGCCGTCTTGGTACGAGGCCGTCTTCGTACAAGGCCTTCTTGATAAAAAAAACGTATTGATAAAGATATGATTCGACTACGTACCCGACACGTAATCATGGCATAGGAGCTCGCGAGATCAAATCCCGGCAACGGCGGTCGCATTTTTGAGGGAGGCAAAAATCCTCGGGGCCTGTGAGCTTATATTCAGGTGCACGTTAAAAAACCCAAGGTGGCCGAAATTTTCGGAGCTCTCCTGCAGCGTCTCGCAAAACCATGGTGGTTTTTGGGACGCTAAACACCAACAAATAATACTATTAACGCTTAGAAGCCTAAAGACCAGTAGTTGTCATATTCTGTTTTATTCATAAAATTTAAGGCGTTCTTCGGTGAAAAACTGTGATCTTTCTTCTTTTCGATTAGCGCTACGTGGGTCTGTTGTCTTCTCATAGTAGCATATCCGCAAGGGTTCGTACCATCTTGAAGCTGACTTACACTCAGTAGCTAAATATAAAACATTTTCAACGTCTATGTCAGGTCATCCTATCCACAACTGTCGGTCTTGGCTGCACGATCATCCGCCAATCATGACTCCTTGAACGACAGCGTCTGTCCCCTACGAACTTAGTATTCTGAACAGCTCGCATGTCTATTACACTGCAATTTTCGTTTCGCGAACTATGAATTAACATTAGAGGAACGACTGCTTTACATCAGCCCTGCCACGTAACTAGATATCGTCAACATCACTATATCGTCACCACGTCGAAAATTCTGATAATTTTAAGAGGTACGTTTTGTTCTTGCACAGCTGCCGTTCTTGACGATAAATAAAGTGTCATAACTGTCATTATTGGTGTTTTGCATGTCAGAAGAAAACAAAAACGCCCCAATCCGACGTGCAGCAAGCGGGACCTTCCCTGTTCGTCCCTCAGTATATACTTATTAAAGTTATAGGTCGCTTTGTCTATCAACCAAGAGGATAAGTTCCTTGCGTCGAACATTTTTGCTGAACGTCGCAGACGATGCCATTTCTACGTGACGTCACGACATGCGAACAGTCAAACAAAATCAAAATGTCGAAATGAGCGAGGTGATACATTTTCACTAAATACGCAGGATGGCTTAGCTTCGCCTTCAAGAGCCAAAATGCGTTAGCGTGAACGAGTCTCGTCCTCGTCAGCTTCCCCCATTCCTAGCTTTGCTTCAGTTATACTCCATGCTTCAACCACGCCTTAAAAAATAACGAATGACTGCGCGCGTACCGTTGGCCATCTTAAACCATCCCAGAATGCCTACTGAAACTGCGTGCAGTTACGTGTCCACTAGGTCACAATTCTTTTTGTGATTCAGTGAAGGTGGTAGTCAAATCATTAACGACCATTAAATGGTTACAAAGAGGCAATTGGGTTGGGGCCTTATTGGCCTCCTTCCCACACAGTGCTAGGTGGAATGGCCCTGCACGACTCCGTAAGACAACACGCGAATCTGCGCAGCTGCTAGCTTCGTCGATGCCCTTGCAGGTGATGACTAAATTTTTTTTTCTGAGCCCTCCGTAGTGAGTGGGCCTCTGAAAAAGCCACGCGGTGCACAATATTTCTGACGCCCGGCGGGATTCTACGCTTTTACCATGCCGTATTACGTGCGTTTAGGAGACTTCCTCCCCTATAAAATATTCATATGGTGTTTTTTTAAGGTAGTTTTCAGTATGGCGTATTTCTGTGGCAGAGCACCTGCCTTTCACGTAAGCGGTCTGGGTTAGGTTCTTTTTCGAACCAAGTACTTGTACTATTTATTTTACTTGCATATTTCTCGATTTTTGGGTCATGGAGAAGATGATTTTTCGCTCACAACCAACGGCATCGACACCAATGCTGACACCAAACTTTTTTTTGTGAAACGTAGTTTTCAACGCCACCACGCTACAACTAGCCCTAAAAAAGCGCTGAGAAGTAGATAAGATTACAGCGCTCACTTTTGTTATCGTGTTGTGTTCGTTCGTCTTCTTGGCGCTGCGGTTGTCCGCAAACAGTGAAACGGAACACCCCGCAAGAGCATTATCTTGCAGTAGCTGTGTACTCGCGTCAGAACTGCGACAGTCTGAGGAAAATTGCATGACGCTACAGATGTCACTACAGTTTCTGTTCTACAGATAACGCGAGCTCTTATAGTTTTAAAGGAGAAGGTTTATAGTACGTAACAATAAGCAAAAAAAAATAGACCACGAGAAGTTTGCCGTTGACGGATGGGTAACCTTCATTTTTGTTGTTGCAGCAGTTTTTTTTTTTTTTTTGCTTCTTTTCCAATCTATCTACATCAGATTTAGCACATTGTATTCGCATTTCAGCTGGAAGTCAGCGCTGTGATCGATGCCACTCTTTCTTGAGTTTCTTTCACAGGCGCAACTCTTAGGCGTTCGTTATTGCGTTGAACGAGGTCGCCATTGGCGTAACCGAAACACATAAAACAAACTTAAATGAGAGAAAATCAAATCCACGAATTTATTGCTCATGATAAAGCAAAGCACCTTAGAAGAGTACGAAATGTTTATTAAATGACTGCATTACCTTGAGTTCGAAACTATTTAAAACGTAGCAAATCGTGCTATGTGGCAACATACTCAGCCCTCACCTAATAATATTATTATGTGAAGTTTTACGTGCTGAAACGACGATAGGATTATGAGAGCCACTGTATAGTGGATGGTGCTAGAAATTTCGACAACTTCGTGTTGAGCACCGGCATCGCGCAGCGCAAGTGCCTTTTACCGTTTCGCATTCACCTAAGTACGACCACCGTGGCTGCAGAATTGAACCCGGGGCCTCCACCTCAGTAGTTCAGCATTGCAACCACTGATCTACTGGGGCGGGCAGCCATCGTCTATGCTAACCCTCACGTAGCCCATGTAGCTGTAGTTTTACGGTATCTTTTGCATATCTTGGTTCAGGCACTATTTTTTTTGCTGCTTCTAGTCCTGTTCCAGTTTCAGTACGAGAAGTCTCTGCGTTACATGTATGCTGCACGCCTAAAATTTATCAGATTGTGCTTTCATTCTGCTGTACAGAGGCTTTAAGCAACGGCGCTGCTATAGGGCATTCTTTTTGTCCATTGCTCGCATACCGTGACCCAATTGCAGACGTTCTGTACTACATCATAAGCATACATCACTCTGTGTGCAGCCATGGGTTGCTGTCAGTATATTTAGGAACACTTGAATGAGGTATAAGCAGCGATTAAAGAGGACCATGAAACAGAATTGGTGGCATTCAGTTCTGGTTGGTTTACGGAGAAGCAATGAAATTGCGACATTCTTTTGTTTAGATATGAACACGAAGATCGTTAGACTGTGCCCGGCGTGCATATTACATGTAGGGACATTAGGTAAGAACGTTATGTAAAAGCAGTTTTCGCTATATCTGAGACGATGAAAGACGTGTGACTCATTGTGCAACCGATGCCAACAAAAAGGACGCGCGTATTTCAAGCGTTACAGAAAGGAATTCGTATACCATGTCTCGCGTTTATTCATTGTTGGCGTTTGTCCTCAGGTTTTTTTAATTTTTATTCTTCTAGCGGTGTTGACGCATTGGGATGCAGCTGTGTTGCACTGCTTGCGCGGACATGCTATTACTTGCGTCATACGTTCTTTCTGTTTATGATTTTTTTATATAGACGCGAAGCTCCTTATAGAGGCACCCGTTCGTTCCTCGTAGTAGTAGTCGTAGTGTGTAACCAGTCTTACAATTTGACCTCCAAGGTGGTGCCAGTGAGAGATTTCTTCTGTGCGTTGTTGAACAATAAACAATTCGCAGCGTGCACGTTAACTAAAAGCCGAATTCTCATGTCTCTCCTTCCCCCTTAGCAGCCATTGGCATGTACATTGAGCACTATCTCACAAGAAAGGGTTGCTACGTTTACTCGCTGGGCATAACCTCCTTGGTTTTAGTAAGGTTTAGCGAGCGTTGGGCCGCAGTGCCACGAATACACTGAACTAGTATATACCATGAACTCGAGGAGGTTAAAGGTGGGAAGTAGACACGAAGCGCAAGCCGTAAGAAAGTGTGCGTGTGCCACCTCTCGTTTTGTCCTTGGAATGTCCGCTGGATGGCAGTGCATATGCGTTATATATGATGAAAAGATGCGAGATGATGGTACTTGGAGTGTTGAATAGATGGACGAACGGACACACAGACAGATGCATGGATGGACTCATGGATGGCTGCACCGACGGATGGACGCATGAATGGACGCAGGACGGACGCACAGATGGACGTGCGGACGCACGAACAGACGCACGCACGGACGGGCGAATGGGTGCACGGACGGTCACACAGACGGACGCAAGGATGGACGGAAGTAAGAACGAATGGACGGACGGATGCTTCGCCCCACTCTCCATCATTCACTACGTGGATATGCTGCCATTTTTTTTCTTTTAATTCAATCAATCAGTTTTATTGTGTATCATACATATGTTTCATTGTGTGTACATAGTTTTTTTGTGTCATACCTAGTTTTATTGTATATCATACACCACTCAATCAGTTTTATTGTGTATCATACAACAAGCCATTACGAAAGAGCGTCGCCATCGCGAATTTATTGGAATAATCACCAAGATACGGATGTTAGATTTTTCGCAAAAAAGCTACGGAAATTTTGAAAATGTCGAGCTGGTTACTAAGTAGTATCAACACATACTAAGTTGAAACTGCGGAAGTGTATCTAAGCAGCTTTTAAGGTCCCTGTGTTGTTTTGATAAATATTGTTACGAGGAAAAATGGCATTGCAGATTATATTTTCAAGCTATGTACAGACACCTAATGTCAGGCACACAAGGCAGAGCCAAGTCCACTCGGATATCCGGGAGCGTCGTCTTCCTCTTTGTTGTCTTCCTCGTCATCTCCGACCATCACCCCCGGTGGCGGCGAACGCACCTACCCGGTGGTCGACTGGTTAGAGTGCAACGGCTTTAGTCGCGTGATGTTAATGGTATGGAGAAGTAAACTTCTCGCAAAGACCAACTCGCTGTGACGATGTTCGAAGAAGGACCATGCCACCAGGATTGAAGTGGACATTGTCCAGGTGGCGAGCATTGTAGATGCGATGTTGCTTCTCTTGCGAAGCGTCAAGACGAAGGTGGGCAACTTCGCGTGCTTCTGCAGCTCTAGCGATGACATCACGAGTGTATTCTAATGTCGTATCAAGAATCGGTGGAAAGAGCCTGTCGAAAGGCAGCGTGGCTTCTCGTCCGTACAAGAGAAAAAAATGGAGAGAAACCTGTCGAGTCATGCCGAGACGTATTGTAGGCAAATGCTACGAACGCCAAAGCTTCGTTTCAGTCACGATGATCTGGCGAAACACATGGTGAGCATGTCCGAAAGCGTTGTGTTCGAGCTCAGCCAGGCCGTTCTGCAGAACGGCCTAACTGACATGTCATCCACTTTGTCAGGTCGTTGGTCCGTGGGCGATACGCAGTGGTGAACTTTTGTTTGGTAGAGCAAGAGTGCAGGATGTCCTGCACCACCTTTGGTAGAAAGTACCGACCCCGGTCTGTCATCAGCTGTCGAGGAGCGCCATGAAGTATGACGTCTTTGAGGAGAAAACCAGCGACGTCGGTTGCACAACTGGTAAGGATAGGCCGTGTGATCGCCTACCGAGTCGTGTAGTCGGTGGCAACAGCTATCCACGTGTTTCCTCCGAAGGATAGAGGAAAAGGGCCGAGGAGGTCAAAATTAACCATGCAAGATCGTTGAGATGGTATCTACGGTTTGAGAGAGTGATTCTTAAAAAGAGAAAAGAAGAGAAAAGTGAGCCCCGTTAATGTCTGCTTCAGTGAGCGACACCACCACAGTAGCTCACGAGGGATGGGGGTGAGGAGGGATAAAAAGGATAGGAGTAAAGATGTAGGAAAGCCGAAGAAGGAGAAGAGAGGAAGAGACGTGAGGTGGTGAGCCAGAGCGAGCGACGACAAGATGAGGGGATAGAAGAGATAGGAAAGATGAAGCACGATCACTGGAGTCCGAGGACGGGGCGCACCTGCGAGAGCTCCTTTCGGCGTCGGTGGATGGCGTAGAGCAAGTCCAGTAAGTCAGAACTGCACTGTCGTCGGAGGTGGAAGGTCGTCGGCGGCAGGAGGTGACGTAGGGCGAGCCCAGTCGGCCAGAGCCACGCTGACTCCGGAGGTCGCAAGCGCGCGGAGCGCGCGAGCGCTCGACCGGTCGGCCCGAAATCCAGCAAGCGAGTCCTATCTACGGTTTGAAGGCGTCCTGCTGGAAGAGTGCCTGGTGTTTTGCGTTGCTGACACAGTTTGCACAAAGCCACGTAACTACGAACGGAGCGGTAAATACCGGGCCGAAAAAAGCGATGCCGAACACGGCCGTAAGTTCTTGAGACGTCCAGGTGACCAGCGCTACGAATGTCATGCAATTGCGCGAGAATAGTCTGTGGATATGTGGGTGCATACGTATGGCCAGCCGCAAGGCAGTGTCGTCAGAAATCATGTTTTAACGGTATAAAATGCCATTATGGAGCCCAAACATTCGGAGCGATGGAGGAATAGTGGGGTCAATCAGCCGATTGATGATTAAGTGAGGATCACGCTCACCTCTGATGTATGCTAATGCTGGAAACTCCAGCACGCACGTAGACTCCACGTTCTCAGTAAAATCTGATGGATGCACTGGGTGACGAGGTGAAGCAATCGGCGTCCTCGTGTTGGCGACCAGTCTTATGGAGAATGAGTACTTTTGTAGCCGCAAGACCCACTATCCCAGCAGTCCGGTAGGGTCTTTCAACTATGACAGCCAGCATAATGCGGGGTCGTCCGCGATAACGGTGAACGACCGTCCATACAATGGGCAAAATGAGCACTGCCCAAACGAGCGTGAAGCATTCGCCTTCGGCAATGGAATAATTTTGTTCCGCTGGTTATGGAAGACGGCTATAGCGTACGCAGTGACACGGTCACTACCATGCTGTTGTTGAGCCAAAACAGAACCAATGTCATGGCTCCTGGCGTCGGTGCGCACTTGCTGTTGCAGCGGATATATCGAAGAGGCCAAGGATCGGTGGTGAAGTGAGCTGCATGATCAGTTCAACAAATGCACTAGCTTGTTCAGGACCTCTTCAGTAGGTCTGTTAGAGGGCGTGCACTGTCAGCGAAATTTCCCACAAATCATGAAAAGTATAGCTGCAACGCATGACACTTTAGCGAACATGGTAATTATGGGTAGTACACGGATTCGCCTAGTCTTAGTACTTTACGTTCCTATTTTTTTAGATCCTTTGTCACAAAAAAAAACATTCGGAATTTGTTTGGAAGTTACACTACACCACCTTTACCTTTTAGGATCACCATTTCTAATTGGTTCATTAAGTTCTAAAAGCCATTCGTTCTTTCATTCGAAACAAAACCTAAACACTGCAGTAAAACGAAGCCACAAGCGTTATTCGCGGCCCGCAAGCATGATTAGCCAAATCCATTGATTGATTGATTGATATGTGGGGTTTAACGTCCCAAAACCACCATTTGATTATGAGAGACGCCGTAGTGGAGGGCTCCGGAAATTTAGACCACCTGGGGTTCTTTAACGTACACCCAAATCTGAGCACACGGGCCTCTTTCATTTCCGCCTCCATCGGAAATGCAGCCGCCGCAGCCGGGATACGAACCCGCGACCTGTAGCCAAATCCATGTACTACCCATAATTCCCATGCTCGATGAACAATCGCAGTGCCAGAGTACCCTCTAGTTAAATTATAAAACCTTATGATACCAATGATTCGGGGTTTACCATATTTAACGTTCAGAGCAAGCTCCTTCATCATCATTCACTTCGTGGACATATCGTCATTTCTGTTTCATGTTAGCAGAAGTGTAAAAATTCGGGAGCAGCGGTAGTTGCGGTCTGTTCAAGAATTCTCCTTGCGTTGAGCCACAAGACAAGAGTGGCCTACCTCTGTAGATTGGTGTTACGCGGGTCCCGGCGCTGTGGTCTAGTGGTTATGGCCCTTGACTGCTAAGCCGAAGGTCGCAGATTGAATCCCGGCGGCCGCATCTGCATTTTTGGTGGAGGTGAAAATGCCCGTGTACATAGATTTAGGTGCGCGATAAAAAACTCCAGGTGGTCGAAATTTCCGGAGCCCTCCACTACGACATCTCTCATAATCATATCATGTTTTTTGGGACGTGAAACTGCAGTTGTTAGTATTGTTAGTGTTGCGCGGCCAGAATACATGAGTTCCCTACCACCGTGCCCACGTCTCTATGGCGGCTAAACGCGAAAAGCGCCCGTGTGCTAGGATTACCAGGGCAATTAAGGTGAAAGAAAACTCAAGCTAAAGAATCTTCATGGGTCCAACTTGATCCGGACTCCCGTCCCTAAGGCATGCCTCATGATCGTATTGTGCGTTTCAGAAGATACGTTACTTTTTTTTCTTATTTTACCTGCTGAAACACGCGATATGATTATGAAGCCTTCCTCAAGGACGGGAGTCGGGATCAAGTATGGCCTACTGAGTTTTTTTTTCTTTCCTCTTTCGCTATATTTTGTCTTCTCTCTCTCTCTCTCTCTCTCTCTCTCTCGCTTTGTAAAATCTCTTTTTTATCATAATTTATTCCCTGTATACCCAGTACAGCCGAGTCTGTGGAGGACTGGACGACAGCAATTCAATAGCACCGTGATTCTGTGCTTCCCAGCACATATCACCATCCCCACTGACGAAGTCCCCCCCCCCCCTTAATCCGAACGAGGTGGCGCACGGCTATGCACGAGAAATGACCCACTGCGCAGTCTGAGACCACCTCGTCGAGTGCGTACCTCCTGGTTGAAAACGTGGGATAACACAGAAATTACCTACGGCGCAGAGTCTGCACCCACCTCGTCGAGTTCGTACCTCCTGGTTCGAAACGTGG
This sequence comes from Rhipicephalus microplus, assembly GCF_043290135.1. Classification (NCBI taxonomy): domain Eukaryota; kingdom Metazoa; phylum Arthropoda; class Arachnida; order Ixodida; family Ixodidae; genus Rhipicephalus; species Rhipicephalus microplus. The sequence continues at coordinate 64,045,065 of NC_134704.1, read as the reverse complement.
GAGAACACATGGTGAGGTACAACAGCATTACCAAGCACTACCAGTTAGGCAGGTGGATAGGGCCCCCACCCCGCGCCAAGCTGAAACTATGCCAGGCAGTCGTCTGTGGAGACAGCTGCAGACACCTTTCTCAGTCCGGTGTGATTTTTGCACTTTTTTCTCGCACAATACCCGAGTGCAACTTGCAAATTATATCGGGCAACCCGTGCGACACTCTCGCGCATGTTTTGGGAGTGCTCCATTACAGCAGCTCAAATGGAAGTAGGTCCGAATGTTCTTGCGTCGGAGTGGGCGGCCGCTCTGCGGAGCTTCAACTTCAAAACACAAGAGTGGGCAATCCAGTGGGCCCAAGAGGCGGCGACGAGGTAAGGCTTTGAAGTCCCCTCGTGGGAGACCTGAGCCTGGGTTGTAAACATAGCCGGACTTTCAATAAAGTTTTTTCAATAAAGTTATTTCAATGTGTGTATTCTGCGGGTTCAAGATGAAACTGTTTATTTGGCCCAACTTTATGCCTGTAAACGGAGGGTTAGATTACAGCGTTGCACTCTGGCACCGATAGCGGCGAGCAGAGCGTCGGCCGGCGATCAACTGACAAACGCTCACGCTTGTCGACATTTATACATGTGCCGTCAAATATTCCAGCGCTGTTGCTAGCGGCCACTTAGGCTCCATCTGTAATGTTCGCGTTGTGCGCGTAATCTCAACGAAATTATCTACTACATCCTTAAAGCTTCTCGAACACTGCAGAACACTGTGATAACAAAACTTGAGGAAGGAATGTGACGCCATCTTGACGTCCCATACCAGCAATATTGCGACGTCATCTTGACATCATCGACAGCATTGCTATTGCCAAAGGGGTGATGATCCCTGTGCAGTGTTAAGCAAAGTGAAGTGCAGGAGGTTTTCAATGCCTCTGATCCCCGAGGCATCGCAGAGCCACGTTAGTTGCTGAAAACTTTTGGAGGGGAGGCGTGGGAGGTTCAGTACATCGACTTAGAAGAAAAAAAAGGTAGCTTTTGCATTTAAGTCGACTGAGGTGGATACATGAAGCACTCTAAGTTTTTGGTTGCTACAATTTTGACGTAGTCGACCACTTAATTGGCAGAGCTTCCCATGTTACAAAGGTTACAAGAAAACGCAACATCTATAGGGTCATCAGCAGCAATTATGATGCACAAGAAGACGCTACCCTTTACGAACCAGTCGTAAGCAACGCTGCTTGGTAATCACCACACGGTAGTCAACAGGCCTCAACTTCACTGGAAACTTTTAAAACTTCGCTGTCTCTGCTTCACGGGGGGTGTGTTTGTCGACTTTCGGTGTACGTAACTTGTCCTCACAAGCATTCGCGGTTGAATTTGCCTCCCGCCGTTCACCGATGATAGGCGAGGTCGACGTCATTTAAAAGCGCTGTGTCGACGTTCCTGCCATCACTCACAAACCTCAAGGCTTCCGGCTGTACGCTCCGCGGTCACTGGCATTCAACTGGACAGCATGCTCGACCCTCACTTTCATAAACAAGCTTTCAAACGAAGAACGTGAGTCGAGGCACGTGCACGTACTTTATCAGCCCGTCGTGCGTCGGCGTAACTTCTCTTCCCGTTCTAATCTCCTCGTTCGTTCATCATAATGCTTACGTGGACTACCGTGACAGCCAGACTGCAGGGCAGGGAAAGCGCCCTTCTCTCCTTCACCACCCTGAATCAGCCTGCGCCCATCCCTTGCCCCCAAGTGCAAACATAGTCGAAACATTATGCATGTCCCTCTCCCCCACCTGCGCCTGGCCCTGAGTGGGGCCTACAGCAACGAGTACGATCCCAATCACTTTGGATCCACTTCGATGGAACCGAATTGCTAGAGGTCCATGTACCATGCGATGTCCGTGCACGTTAGAGAAACTCTGGTGGCTGGAACTGTCCAGAGCCCTTCACTACGGTATATCCCATATCCTGAGACACTTTGGTACACTAAACCGCATCAGTCACCAAACCCTGACTGGCGCCAACGTGCCATGTAGAAATTATTTTCTTGCTACCAAGTTCGTCGATTATATTAATTCCGTGTCTTATAGCCTATGGTCGTATGCGCTTTTACGTATATTCTGAGCATTTGCCAGTTACCACGGCGTCGTTTCGCTATAAGCGCTAGCCGTGTCACAGTTAAGGTGGAAAGTATAGGGATAGTTTGTATCGAACACAATCGGAGATGATTACTAGTGCAAAAGGAGACGGGCGCGAGCTGGGAGAACCCACGACCGTCCAAGGGGGTATTTCTCGCCTCCATTCTCTTTTAAGCTATACCTATGTCCTGCTATGTTAGTTTAGTTCGTCTCGTTGCGCGAAGTTCATGCTTTCATTGTCACTACGAATTGCCAAACCACGTAACTCTGTCTGAGGGCCCGTTTACCAACTGTAATCTAGGACCCTCAATGGCCCCGGGGCCGCTTCTATAATTTTTTTTTTTCAGCGGTGCACCTTCCAAATATAAACGGCAGGCTATCGCTGACCATTTCTGTCGTTTGTGGAATATACCTAAGTCATTGACTTTCGATATTTCCAGTGTTTTGATACTATCTCGTTTTTCGTCTTTTTTTCCCTTATCATTGGTATTGTTGTGCGCCCTTAAACAATCCCATGTGCAACGAGATCATCGACATTTGCCTGCGCGTCCTATACTCGCGCTCCCGCTTTCCATTCAGGCATTGCTCGTCGCTTTGGATTGGCGTTAATGTGAAATAGGCTTTGACCGCTCTTTGTTCCGCTCCAGCACATTGACTCTACAGCGTTGTTTTGGTTTGAGCGCTTAGTTGTTTCTGAAGGGAGACCAGTTGTGAGTACATGGGCCGCACTTCAGCTGCTGCTCCACGTTCAGTGCAGACGTACCATTTCTGCAACATTTTGGTTGAACAAACATCGTATGAGAAATTAATAAAGGTTGATGATAATTATGATGCGTTTTATGGTAGGATGACCAAGTGCGGAGCCAGAAAACTTTTTAGGGGGGATGGGGGGGGGGTGTCTGACTTTTCTTTATGTATAATAGGGTATGTTTTTGTAGGCGTACGCATTCATACGAGCATACAAAACGTTAAATTATAGGGCGGGGGAGGTTCGCCCCCCCCCCCCTCCTTCCCGCTCCCGCCTACGCCACTTGAAAACGCTTGAACCCCAGTTTTGTACTATTTGATGTCTCTCACAGTAGCATTCGCTTTCCGTTGCAACCAATGGGTATGAGATTTTCATGCGCCGAATGGCTCAGTTATGAGCTTTACGGTGTTGTGCCACAGACATATTCCTCGTTCGGGAGCGCGTCTCGCAGGATCGAGCCCTGTTTCGACGAACTGTCTCCCCCCCCTCCCAGCGCCGCCTTCCGTGCAGAAGAACCGTGCAGTCCGGGGATAACGTCGTTTCCTCGGCCGGACCACTTTGCAGTTCCGGGTACGGCTACGTCTCCCCCCTCCGAGCCCGAGAACTGGTCTAAGAGAATGGACCAAAGACGCTATTTAAGGCCGTGCCGGCCCCATGTTAGAAGATCTTGCCCCAGCCGACGTTGTCGTGCTGGCCGGCCCTGTACAAACGACAACCTGCTACAGTAAACGCTACTTTTGTTGCTGTTTTCCAAACGGATTGCCTCCCTGTTTCACCTTCGGACTAAGGCTTCATCGAAGTCCGCTGGACGGCCCGCCGCTCTTCGCCACCGCTACCATCGCGACAGAGCAAAATTCATAACAGTGGTTGGCAGCTACGGGATACGATATCCTACGTTTGGCACGCCGGATCAGACCCCTGTCCTCAACGTTTTGCTGCTCTGGGACCCGCTACCCCGATCTCAACGGCTGATAAGTTGGATCGGATCTCCGAGCACGAGGACGACCGCCGTGATAGCGTTTGGCTACGCTGCGATACGCTACCCCGTTCTCATCGTTCGGCAAGCTGGGACAAGCAACCCCGGATCTCAACATTGGCAAGTTGGACCGGATCCCTGAAGGCCTGATACTGTTCGACGGCAGCCACGAGTTGGACCATCGTCGGCTACTTTGGTTGGGTGAGTGCCCAACGTTTACTGTTCACTTCGCCAGACCTCTCTAGCACAGGTAGATGTTAGGAGAGTGTTTTGTTTTGATTTGTTTTGTTGGTTAAAATTTATATTCACCTACTTTAAACCACGAGATTAGTTTTAGAGTACGGTGAATATCAGTAGTCGAGCATCACGAGGAACGAGCTCGCGATGGAGCAATACCTTGTGGAGGACCTCCTCGAAATTTGTGGAGCCATGGGGATTTCCGCCGGGTCCGCTAAAACAAAGGAAGCGATTCTCGAGGTGATGTGGGCAGAGAATGTGACGGCCGATGAGGCTGACGAGTTTTGGGAGCTCATTTGTGAGCAAAAGCGGAAGGCCGAGGAGAGCAGAAAAAGGACAGAGCATGCTCTCAAAATGAGAGCTTGATCTTAAAATTCAAGCCCTTAAGTGGGAGCGAGCGAAACACCAGCTCCACAACTTTCAGACAGGCGAGAACATCGCGCATTTTCTTGAGGATTTTGAAGTTGTCTGCTGTGATGTTGGTGTTAGCCGCGACCTTTGGGTGGAGAAGCTCGCCACGCTGTTGCCACGCAAGATAGCGCATGTTTTGAATTGCTTACCCTTCGAGGAAGCAAGAGACTTCAGTTATGTTAGATATGCCTTGACAAGATATTTTTTTCTTTCAATTCATGCTGACGAGGAAAGTCGGAGCGATGAAGACAAGGTTGAAGCGCCACGAAGAGCGCTAGCAGTAGAAGCGCGTCGAGAAGCGCTTAAAGATAAGGCATGCCGAAAAGCGATGGAAGCTGAGGCCCGTCGCGAAGCACAAGCCGCAGAAGTGTGCCAGAGAGAGCGAGACGCCGAAGTGCGTCGAATAGAGCCAGACGCCGAGGTGCATCGCAAGAAGTTTGGGGCCGAGGCCCATCGCACGGCTAAGGACGCCGAGGCGCATCGCGAAGCGCTAGAGACGGAGCCGCTTCGCAGCGCAAATGATCGAGATGAGTCGCGTACAAAGGAGCTTGACAACGAGTCGCGTCGCAGGGCGCTAGAGGTTGACGCCTGCCGACAAGAGCTTGAGCAGGATGCGCGACATAAAGCGCTACAGAATGAAGCTCGTGAAAGAGAGCATGAGGCCGACTTCGAGGGCCAGAAAACAAGAGCTATCGACGACAGCGATAGACACCCACCGATCGAAGGCTCTGTAAGTGCGCTTGTTGGCTGCAAAGTCATCGGGACTCCCGTTCTGTCACAGCCAGGGACAGCTAGCAACGGGCCCGAGGGAACGCTAGCTAACAAATCGGGAGCTTCAACTCCACACAAAGAAGGCAGCACACTTGTGGGTAAGTGTGCCGAGACTGCCAGTATTGGGAGAAGTTCCGACAGAAAGAGGCGCCGGCATAAGCATAGCGCGGTAAAGACGACTCACGCCAAGCACGCTAAAGCCGCCGTTAAATGCTGTGACGTTTTCATTCGAGGCGCCGGGTTTAGTAGTAGGCGTAGGATCGCGAAAACGCTCTGTGGGAAATGTTTGAATCTCAGACCATCACCGAGATTGAGATCAGGCGGGAAGTCCATCAAGAAAAACCGAGTTTCAGTGAAATTCGGACGCCGAGATCATCGCCTGGTCTCATCTTTTTTGCTACCGCGTAGAGGCAATCACGTGGAGAAGCATCGCGTACGCCTGAGCAGTAACAAAGGCTATAGTTCCCCACCGTGGCGAAAGGGTCACTGGTCGAACGGGCGGCGTAAACGATGCAGTGCAGATGCCCCTTTCTTCGAGTTCAGCGGCTGTGGGTCAAAAGTCGCTGCTACTGAGTTCGGCGAACCGGGTGATTCGTCGTCCTTTTGTCCAGACCGCAACCCTCAGAAGCTGTGGAATGCGCGACTCCCCAGAGTTCGCTTGAGAGAGTGCGGCCTCGCTAATACGAAGAGTGTATTTTTTGTATTTAATTTTGGAGAATAACTTTTTCTAGTTTTGTCTTCTGCCGATGAGCAAGGAAGGGTTCTAAATTTTTGTAAGTTTTACTTGCCTTGTCATCGAAGAAGCTCACATTAATATGTTTGTTCGATTAATTTTGTTTTCATAATATTTCGAAAGGTAACAGTTGACGTGTTCTATTTTAACAGAGAAGGCTGAGTAAAAGCCCTGTTTAAAATACCTTCTTTATTTGGCATTACGTGTTGGTAAGCGTGTCAGTGTAGGTTAATTTTCACTTTGTTTTGTGTAACGCGCGCAAGTTTAAAATTTAGTGTTACTTTCTTACCTTATCGAGCGTGTTATCTCTTGTTTTGATGATCATTGGCTGCGCGCATTGAAGTGAGAGCTTGAGGAGGACGAACTTTGTCAAGTTTGACAATCTTATGCTTGCAGGCGATGCAAATGTGCGTGATTCGGGAGTTCTTGGTGTTTTAAATTGTAGTTTCGGTGCTAAATTGAGCAATCCTCAGAAGCTTCGATCGTCCAGAATCTGCCCAGGGTCACAATCGAGAATCGCTCACGAAAACAAAAATTCTGATTGGTTTAGCAGTGTCATGCACTGTAAAGGAGTGTCCGCATTGTGTATTCCTCCCGAGATTCGTTGCTCGTGATGCTATTTGTTAGCCCAGCGTAATCTCGAGGAAACATTTGGTGTCTGCTGGTCTGGCGACTTGATCAGCATTTGGAGGGTGCTTGCTTTGGCCGGAGTGGTTCGCCTTTGTGTTCGACTCCGTCGTTCCAGTGAACATCTGCAGGCCTTTGGAAGTCTGAACGGGCGGAGAGAGCGGAACGGCTACCGATGGTCAACCAGCATCCCTCCTTCCGAGCCGCGCTGACGGCTCAAAACTCCGGATGCATTGTCTGGCGGCGGGGGTGCTGTTGTGCCACAGACATGTTCCTCATTCGGGAGCGCGTCTCGCAGGATCGAGCCCTGTTTCGACGAACTGTCTCCCCCCCCTCCCAGCGCCGCCTTCCGTGCAGAAGAACCGTGCAGTCCGGGGATAACGTCGTTTCCTCGGCCGGACCACTTTGCAGTTCCGGGTACGGCTACGTCTCCCCCCTCCGAGCCCGAGAACTGGTCTAAGAGAATGGACCAAAGACGCTATTTAAGGCCGTGCCGGCCCCATGTTAGAAGATCTTGCCCCAGCCGACGTTGTCGTGCTGGCCGGCCCTGTACAAACGACAACCTGCTACAGTAAACGCTACTTTTGTTGCTGTTTTCCAAACGGATTGCCTCCCTGTTTCACCTTCGGACTAAGGCTTCATCGAAGTCCGCTGGACGGCCCGCCGCTCTTCGCCACCGCTACCATCGTGACAGAGCAAAATTCATAACAACGGGTGGAAGTCTGTTGTGGTCGAGATCTTAAACCTGGTGGAACTCGGTCACAATAGTACGTGCCCTGCGAGGCCGGGGTGCTGCTTTCTGCCTGTTGACTTTAATAAAAAAAGTCTACGTTAATAACCGCACTCGTTTTTGCAAGGAGCTCATGATAAGGTGGCAAAGTGTGATATAGTGAGTGGCTGCATGTGTAAGTGTGCACGCTGGCACACGCTAAACGTAAAATTTTGGCGTTTGCGACGAAGCAGGCGAAATAAAAAAAACTTCTGGTGTTGGCACTAGAACTGCCTCGTGCTCAAACAGCGGGTACCATTACAGCATAAATTAATGAACGTGTGGGGGAAAACGAACAGGGAGAGGGATAATGAGGGACTACTTGCATATCGACAAAGGGGGAAAGCAACGTAAACGAAAATTGCTTTCGTTGAGCGGTTTGTCAATTCAGACGTGAAATGTACTTCCTCCTCCATTCTGATTCCGACTCCTGAGCTTCCCCTGCCCCGCCGTGGTGGTCTAGTGGCTAAGGTACTCGGCTGCTGACCCGCAGGGCGCGGGTTCGAATCCCGGCTGCGGCGGCTGCATTTCCGATGGAGGCGAAAATGTTGTAGGCCCGTGTGCTCAGATTTGGGTGCACGTTAAAGAACCCCAGGTGGTCAAAATTTCCGGAGCCCTCCACTATGGCGTCTGTCATAATCATATGGTGTTTTTGGGACGTTAAACCCCACATATCTATATCCATCCTGAGCTTCCCCTAAATCATCCGTACGAGCATGAATTAGGTCACAGCGTGCAACTAGGACTGAAAGATGTGAAAGCTGTAGATATCGCTTATTTTTCTGTGAATACAAAGTGTTGACCTGAATGTTTTGGTCTTTGCATTAATCTTTGTCTTCTTCGTCTTAAGTAATGTCGTGCATCATATAGATTTACTTATTTAGCTCCTTAATTTAACCTAGTCACAATTACCTGAACAATACGAGCTAATTTTTGTCGCCGTTGCCGTGATGTCCCGTACAAAACCTGGGCGTGGTAGGAAGAAAATGCAGTGAATCTGATGGTGCCAAAATTAGTGACGTCCTTGTCTAGTATGAAAAACGCTTGGTATGAAGAGCATCATCGTAACGTCTTTCATATTATGCGTTTTTACTGGCGTGTTCACGGTAGTCTTGGTTCTTTTCTTTTAAGTATAAAGAAAGCCGTTTTTCAAGCACTGCCTCCTTTATTATTGCATGTTTTTGTTTCAGAACGATATATTTTTTTTTCCGAGGCTTTGCAAGCAAATTACAGTTTACCAACTGCCTCAGAGCTTACGCCGAACGAAAGGGAGAAAGTAAGTTGCAGACAACGTGTGGGAGCCGGCTAATACAGTAGCTTTCTTTGCCTCGACTACAAAATGGTAGATAAGTCACGTGACTTTGTTTGGGTTCCGCTACGGGGCATTGACTCCTTTCCCGGCTGTTTTTTAATTATCACGGTGAACTCGCGGCCACACGGATCCCGAACAGCTGGGAGGCTATAGAAAAAGATCTGTTAAGTGTAAGGGAACGAGATCTCTTCCTCGTCGATCGGCAACGCGCAGAATCGTCGGGCGTGTCCAAGCTAAGCGGAAGGCAGCAAATACTACCTAGGCAGCGCTTAAAGAACTCGCCGACTCACGTAGGTCAAAACTTTCAATTCACTTAACCAAAATAAGTTTTTTTTTGCACAGGGTTGTTTTTTTCACACTCCTAATGACAGTATGTTACAACCAGCCTTTAAAAAATTATCACTGAACCCGTGCAGTTTTAACGCGCTGCATATGCAATAGGTTACAACCTATCACAGCCAGGCTTTTCAAGAAAGGTAATCACGTTGTGCGTCCACCATGTCTGTTTAGAAAATGTAACTAATATCCACTTTTCACATCTCATTTTACGGACAGGAATGCCCTTTTCTTCATTACTCTTGTTATGTCGCTCTAAATATAGCTTTTCGGAGCTCTCAAAGGGACTACAAACGTCCTGAATATGCGATAAAGGAAAACATGTAAAAGTACACGAGCTCACTTTTTCGCGTTGTATAGCCTCGTTAAATGATCACACACCCTTCATAAAACTTAGAATACAGCTGTGTGGTTTTTATAGCACTTGAAAGTTTAGGAACGGAAAATCGTTAAAAGGATGAAATTCTAGCTTGCACAAATACTCTCGCTCTTCCTTTCGTTACAGCTTGCAGTTGAGCCATTGGTGTTCACAGCTTTTGCAACGCTGAAATCCCGTGCTCGCTAACTAGGCCCACAGTTTTTTGCCTTGTTTAGACTGTATGCCTCAACACCACTCGTTTATTTTGATATTGTTATTATTTTAAAAAATGGGTCCTGCTCGCCCCAGCAGAACCGTTCACCCCAGCAAAACCGCTCACAAGTTTGCCGCAGCAGAACCGTTCACAAATTCGCCTCAGCGGAACTGTCTGCCCCATCATTACCGCTCACAAATTCGCCCCATCATTACCGCTCACAAATTCGCCCCATCATTACCGCTCACGAATTGGTCCCATCATTACCGCTCACGAATTGGTCCCATCATTACCGCTCACGAATTGGTCCCATCATTACCGCTCACGAATTCGTCCCATAATTACCGCTCACGAATTCGTCCCATAATTACCGCTCACAAATTTGCCCCAGCAAAACAGCTCACAAATTTGCCCCAGCAAAACAGCTCACAAATTTGCCCCAGCAAAACAGCTCACAAAGTCGCCCCAGCAAAAGCGTCCACCCCAGCGACACCGTTCACAAAGTATCCCGAGCAAAACTGTTCATAAGTTTACCCAGTCATAATCATTTATAAATTCGCCCCAGCACAACCATTCACAAAATGCAAGGTGCACATGTGGTGCAGGTCACTGTGAAGATTGCGTACTATCGTCCGTAATGTCTTGATGCAGCGTTTGCACGGAGAGCTTCTTTTTGATGCCAGTGGACTCGTGCTGCGTACCGCTTTAATCATTTCGCCATACGTGCCGTATACTGGCCCCAATGGATACTTTCATTGCATGCAAGGTATACCTTCTTCGATTTTTTTTTCTTCGCTTGTGGTGTAGGCACAGCAAATTGGACATCCATCCAGTTACTTCACCATGGTTGCCAATATTACCTCTTCTTTTTCAATGGCTTGTCATCAATGGCTTGTCACGTCCATTGCTGACGTCAAAGGCAGAAGGGGGAGAAACGTATGATGACGGACGAAAAAAAAAAGTGTAAGAATCTATTTTACTGCTTTCGTAGATGTCTGCGAGCAGTACTGACCACACATGTGTAATCGAGCTTTCTGCGAAGTACTTAGGGACTGAAACGCATACCAGTACAAGTACTGTTATTGCAGTACAAATACTGCTATAACCTATTGCTCCCAATAACCACGTCATGTTGTTGTAAGTCTGGCCGCTAGAGGTATGTCCAGCACAGATATAGGCAATCGAGTTGAAATCACGCCAACATGCCAGGAATTGTGGACGCTGGAAACAAAGATTGCGAAAAAACGCGTACTCAGCCCAATACTTTCGTGCATCGATTCACAAGTACTGCACATTGTATCCTACGATGTAATGTGCAAGCCTTCTGCAGCATTTGCATGGACGGGTGGGGTGGGCAGAAGCTGGAGGGGAGGGGTGATGGGCTGGGTCTCAAACACACCCGGAATTCTGAAATTTCGCTTGTGTACCTGCACATGCAAACACCACGACAAAGTGTTCCTTGAGGTCATCTTTACAATGACGTCCATGCCGAGCGTTCAGGCGCCATAACATGTGGGCGATATTTCCGACTCGCCGTTTAGCTGATGCAGCAAAGAAACAGCCGTTAATATGTAGTGGCCGCGTATACGTGGTCATAAGGCGTCAGTGTTGCCGACTAAATGGTCTGATGCTTTGTCCGGTCCTGTCAACTTGTCAATAGTGTTAACGTATCGTTTTCAGTTCACTGACGTCACGAAACAGTCGCGCGTTTGTTCCCTTATCTGTCACGTTATCTCTGCGCGGCTCGTCCCATCTGGTGTATACAGACGCCCACGTAGGCAGGCCCTGTGAGCTGCCTCGACAGCCTGATGGTTGCATTGATGTACTCCCGAGAGAACGCTCCCAATGGCCGCCCGATAATGATCTCCCTGTGAAAAGCCATCAGTTTTGCCAGGCGTTTCCGAAAAGGTTCATTCTGGTACTTTCTGTAACCGCCTTATGTATCACCGACTCGCTCAAGCTCCAGAACACAGCAGCTCCCACCATTGGCGCCTTTCACCCGTTGCGAGACCCCAATATCAAGTTCCAAAAAGGAGATGCTTCGTGGGAGAGGTGTTTATCATAGAAAAAATGCAGACAGCACGAAAGGAGTAGCAGCAGTTTCCTAGCCCTGGCACGCCTATAGCATACAAGTACCTTTCGGGGCACTGTACATGAATAAAATTAGAAAAAATAAAGAAATGAACGCGCAACGTGTCACTGCCATGCAGTTGTCTCAAGAGAACTGAAACAGTGCACAAATCTGTAGCATACAAAAATAACGAAGTGTGTGTACAAAAAAAAAGCATCAATTACTGAAGTTAGCTGCCCTGGAATGTTATACCTACGCCCTCGAACTTGTTCTTGCTACTCAAGCGAACGGCACGATTTGCACAGCAAACGCTCAAAACAAGTTACTTTTTTTTACAGGCACTTTCTACTATTCAACAATCTTGCGGAATAAGTTGTGAGCACAATGAGTACCTGGACCTCTTTCATTCCTATTATGTAAAAGGGTATGACAGTGACTATAATTGGTAAAAGAATTTAGCCATAGTATTTTAATAACAGCATCCCTCTTATGGCGAAACTGAACTATGACTTCGAAATTATGATTCACAAGTTCTACTGTGTACTTGAAATCCCCCTGCCATATACTTTTTAAGGAGGGCATCATCGTCTATCTTGTTAAATATACTTCGTGAGGTGCTGTATTTCACGGGGTCACGAGTCCAGATCACAATTTATTTAGTCGTGGTGCCTGTGCTCCTAAGCATCCACTATTATTGAAAGGAAAATTTATCGATCTATACTTTGATTGATTGATTGATGGATTAAAACTTTATTTTTGTCCTGAGAAGACGCAGAGGAGACCCCGCGCCACCCGGCTAATCCCACGTTGGGGACCGTCAAGCCGAGCTTGGCGGCCCGTTCACGGGCACTCTGGACGGCCAGGGTTTGATCCTTAAGTTCGGGGCTGCGTAAGAGGGCAGCCCACCTGTCCTCGCTGAGGGCGGGGCCGATGGCTTCACATTCCCACAGCACATGATTGAATGTGGCTAACAGTCCACAAACGGGGCAATCCGCACTTGGATACCGTTCAGGGTAGGTGGCATAAAGAACCACAGGGTTAGGATACGCACTGGCTTGCAATAGTCTTAGGGTGACTGCCTGCGCCCTGCACAAGGCCGGGTGTGGGAGAGGGAATACCCTTCTTGACAGATAGAAGTGCTTTGTTATTTCGTTGAACGTAAGTAAGGGTTCCCAGCGAGGCAGAGGGACTGTGGAGGCAGCGCGGTCAGTGAGTCCTCGCGCGGCCTCGTGTGCGCCCTCGTTCGGGTTAGAGGTAGGGCCCTCAATCGACCCCAGGTGAGCGGGAAACCAAGTGAGAGAATGGGGCGTGATACTCTTGACGCTTTGGAGAATGTGGAGGGCCTGAGGGGCTACCATCCCGGTTTCGTAGGCTTTGATAGCCGCCTTGAAGTCGCCGTATATTGACTCTCTGCGACAATCTAGCATAGCCAGCGCGATTGCAACCTGTTCGGCTATCACGGGCTTCGATGTGCGTACTGTGGCGGAGCAAGTGAGCCTGGAATTTGAGTTGACGATGGAAACAGCGAATGCCTCTTGTTGGACATATGGCGCAGCATCCACAAAGCTTGCATCAGTGAGGTTGCTACGGACGTGCTCGAGCAGAGCTCTACCACTGGCCCTACACCGACCGACGTTGTGCGCAGGGTGCATATTGCGGGGAATGGGTGCGATGCGCAGCTGAGACCTGATGTTTATGGGAATCTGCATGGAATCGGGGCACTGGTCAATAGAGTTGAGGCCTAAATCATTGAGTATCTTGCGGCCCGATTTGGTTCCGGAATGCCTGAGCAGCTGTGACCGCTCTTGCGCCTCGATTATCTCTTCGTTCGCTTTTTTTTCAGCAGTGATACGCAATTACTTCGCTTATCGCCGCTATTTGCTAGACTCCGCAGCAAGCAGAGTTGTTCCTTCTATAGGTCCTCTTCCTGCATCTCTCCTCTCATTGTATCACTCTTTATCTATGTTGTAGCTTTCTATTTGTGTGTTCTGCAGAAAAAAACTGTTGGTGTTTTAAGAGGAGTCGTCTGCTCCTGTTCAAACGCAATTTAACTAATGGCGCCGCCTTATTAAAGCTAAATGTAAACGAGCATGCGGGCACGCGCATGATGCGTGGTGTGTGCGTGTGCGTGTGTGTGGGGGTGTGGTTGGGTGTGTGGCCCCGCCGCGGTGGTCTAGTGGCTAAAGTACTCGGCTGCTGACCCGCAGGTCATGGGATCGAATCCTGGCTGCATTTCCGATGGAGGCGGAAATGTCGTATGCCCGTGTGCTCAGATTCGGGTGCACGTTAAAGAACCCCTGGTGGTCTAAATTTCCGGAGCCCTCCACTACGGCGTCTTTCATAATCATATAGTTGTTTTGGGACGTTAAACCCCACATATCAATTAATGGTTGCGTGTGTGCGTGTGTGTTCGCACGCGTGTACTCATTAGACAGATTTAGTTGCGCGCCCACAGCAGCCGTATATGGACGCAGCATGTCATTGAAACTGGCTTGCAGGCTGCGTTCATACGGCTGCTACGGACGCGCAAATAAATGTTTTTGTTTTTTTGTACGGTGGGCATATGCGTGTTTTGAGTGGGCGTTTTGTGCGCGAATGTGTGTGAGCAGATTACCTTGTTTCTGCTGACGTGCATGTATGCCACTGAAAGTTGCTTTCTTGTACTTTGCGTAAAATTTTCATTCGTTTTTTTTTTGTGGAATGTTCACTGACAATTTTTATTGTGAAATTTTTTTCTGCGAATTTTTTTTTGCCGATATTGTAGGGACACGCACATAAACAAGGGGTTCCTTGAGTTCACCAAAGCTGCTAGCCCGAGATACGCGAGTTCCATCCCGGCCGGAGTGGTCGCAATTCGATGGAGGTGACATGCTGGAGGCCTGCGCACCGTGCGGTATCATTGCGCGTTAAAGAATACCAGGTGTTCAGCATTATACGCATCCCTCTACTACAGCGGGCACGCAATTGTAGTTTTGCCATGAAAAATAAAAAAATCATTATTGGCGGCTTCAAGAAATAGAGGGGCAGCAGATATTTTCCTGTTTTTTTTTTTTGTGCAGAGTAAGTGCATTAACGATATACTATGCATGCTGGAAGGCCCGCGTACGCTTCAGTTTGACAAAGGGGTAGGTAGCAGTAAGTTTTGTGCAACGTTCCGGAGTCTCTGAATGTTTACAAAGATATGGCACACTAATGGCATTATCAACGTTCTGTATTGTGGCCAATTCGTGCACACGCTTTACGTTTCGCGCGATTTGGGGGGGGGGGGGAGACGATATACAGTCATAACGCATGGTTACTTCAACATTTCTGCAAATTTTGGAGATGATCAGGCGTCAAACGGAATCAAGTACTCGTTAGGCAAACGCTGTGCAAGGAGTTTCTGTAAACATCGGCCAGTATATATACAAATAATTCCTTTAATTGGGCTAATAGGAATGCATCAAATATTTTCATCAGTTGTGACGCCGTAAGTACTAAGTAAATTATGACTGACAATGCATTGCTGTGTGAACGGGAAGAGTGCGCGCTAGCATCTTTTCCTGCAATCGAATTAGAAAAGGAAGGGAGATAGCGAAAACGTCCCGAACTATGAATTGTTCAAATAGTATATATACTAATCCCGTTGTAGCCAATCTATTTCAGTGGATATGCCGTCTAAACGAAATTTCCGATACTATACCGTATAGTCGTCTGTTCCTGTGCACGCTTTGTGAGTGCGCAGGAAGTTGTTACAATAGTTGTACAAGAGTTCCTATATACGTCATATGTTATTCAATCCGCGGGAAAGCGTCGCATCTTCCAACGTTTAGTACCGTACTACAGTCTTCACCGCGCGAACTTACTCTCGCGCTCAGTTTCGTACCTGACGCGCCTGAATATTTAAGCGTTTACAGTGATGAAGAAATTGCGTGTGTGCACACAGGCGAACACAGCAAGTTCTCCTCAGCCCATCCACGCTTGCGAGGCGCCCTTGACACGCGGTTGCAGAAACCTCAATCTTACCCCGTATCAGACGCTTATTCGCTTTAGGTAACTCTAAGTTTATCAATAATCCCATGCGTCTCTTCTGCCCCGCCGCGGTGGTCTAGTGGCTAAGGTATAGGCTGCTGACCCGCAGGTTCAAATCGCGGCTGCGGCTTCTGCATTTCTGATGTAGGCGGAAATGTTCTAGGCCCGTGTGCTCAGATTTGGGTACACGTTAAAGAACCCCAGGTGGTCTAAATTTCCGGAGCCCTCCACTACGGCGTCTCTCAATCATATGGTGGTTTTGGGACGTTATACCCCACATATCAATCAATCAATCAATCAATCAATCAATCAATCAATCAATCAATCAATCAATCAATTGTGCGCTTCTTCTACGTCAGGCCTCGTCTGTAATAATAATTGAT
This sequence comes from Rhipicephalus microplus, assembly GCF_043290135.1. Lineage (NCBI taxonomy): Eukaryota > Metazoa > Arthropoda > Arachnida > Ixodida > Ixodidae > Rhipicephalus > Rhipicephalus microplus. The sequence continues at coordinate 64,028,986 of NC_134704.1, read as the reverse complement.
GGGGTAACATCCCGAAACTCCTATGTGATAAGGAGAGACACCGTAGTGAACGACTCCGGAAATTTTGACACACGGCGTTCTCTTCAAAGTACGCCTATATGCATGCATCTAAAGCCCACGGGCCTGAGTATTTTCGCCTCCATCGCAAATGTGACTGCCGCGGCCAGTATTCGATCCTGCAACCTGCAGCGGATCAGCGCTCGAGCATCGTAACCGATAGACACCCGTGATGGTTTAACACCGAAAACCCGATAAATCATTATCACTGACCTCATCATGCAGCCAAAGCGATATAACGACGACTGTAAGGGTAGTACGTTACTGAGGAGCATTAAAATGCGCAAACAAGCGAGCTTATCGGGAAGGATCAGAAGGCCTGTCGGGACGCAGTGAACCGGACCACTTGGTTTATTCAGGCGATTACGGCGTCTCGCTGCGTCGATAACGTGAACAATACCGTCGGGCGACCGCGGAGATAGGCACGGCGGCAACGGCGGCGCTCTTTCTGCGGGGCGAAATCACGGCGGTGGCGGCGGCTTCAGCAACCTTTCGGCCTTCCGTCCGTGGCGAACAGCGACTTAAGTGGCGACCACTCTCGAGCCTGTGCCCACAAGTGAAGCGGATAGTTTCCCGACACGGTTGTGCAAGGTGTCCCGTGTAGTCTGCGAGCCTCGGCGACACCTGTTATTCAGCGTTCCAGCCTGGATCGTTGTGTGTATTCGCTTGGATTCTTGCGCCGTGCGACGCGCTTTTCCGGAATCGCCACCCAAAAAAAGGTATACCTCCCCCCCCCCCTTTTTTTTTTGTGGTGTTCTGCTCTTAAGCTGCTTCACTCACTTCCCACTAAAAGCCTTATTGAGGAAAGACATGAAATTAACCGGCGTTCAGCCCTACATCTACAATCAGTACATGTGGGTGGATTAATCCACTTTCTTATCCTTTCCGTCACTTCGAGGGATTCCGCAGAACCGATTTGCATTGTGCCATAATAGTACTCGTCCTCATGAAACACGCCTTAAGACATAGATTACCGTCTAAATGGTATACATTCGAGACAATGTTTTTCGATGCGGAAATCTCCACCAGACTGACCAAACCTTTCAATTTACATAACCCCTATCACTCAACACACCGCATACATTAGCTGGCTGTGCGAACTACGAGGCAAAAGAAATTGCATTTTTCGTAGAATAGTTGCTTGAGTGGCTGCGTATGAGGAGGATAGTTACCGAAAAATACATGCTTAAGGCTCCTTGCCGAGCAATAGTGAAACTATCAGGTGCTATTCAAATAGCCTACTGAAAGTTACAATGTCTGAGAAATGCCGACTAACATACAGCTGACAATGACAATATTTTAGACGCAGGAAGTTCGACGAGCGTATGAAAAGGGCAAGCATGCGTGGAACATTTCCGATAGACTTGATAACGGGTTTGATATACAGGTGTGTGTGGCGTGATAGGAGAGGGCTCTATTGTGACGTGCATATCGTGCGAGTCCCGTATTGCGCCAGACCACCATAAGCCGTGCAAAGAACTCCTTGTTCTTATTCGTCTGAAGTTATCACATATGCATAATAGAAAGCTTATCAGGCACTTCTCTCACACACACACCACGCTTCAGCGAGTGCGCGGTGTCTTTGCACTATGAAACGACGGTTAGGCATTTCAGAAAACGGGAGTCGGGTATCTCAACTGGCACAAATTGCTGCTTCTGCCGCTCCTTTTTTTTACTATTACCGATGAATCAGACACACACGATAACGGCCTCACTTTGCAACTTACGGCAGTCGTTCTAACTCGGCGGTTGGAAAACGTCAATAGGGAGCCAGAAAGATAACCAACCGCCACGTATCAAATGGGGCTCGTCAAATTATCTTCCATATTTCCGACACTTCGTAGACTCCTGCTCTTTTGTGTGTGCCCCACCGTGGTGGTCTAGTGGCTAAGGTGCTCGGCTGCTGATCCGCAGGTCGCGGGATCGAATCCCGGCTGCGGCGGCTGCATTTCCGATGGAGGCGGAAATGCTGTAGGCCCGTGTGCTCAAATTTGGGTGCACGTTAAAGAACCCCAAGTGGTCGAAATTTCCGGAGCCCTCCACTACGGCGTATCTCATAATCATATGGTGGTTTTGGGACGTTAAACCGCACATATTAATCAATCAAACTGTTTTGCGGGTGTTTTTTTTTTTTCATTAGTTGCTCATGTGAAAGATGGTACCTTTTAAAACGAAGCCTTCATCGGGTCTTCCTTGCCGGGAGTTTGCGTTCGTCACTAATATGCCTCGTTCATGTTCGTCATGGCCTCTTGACGCAAAAGCTTTTGCGCTTAGTACTGCTGGATACGGTGCACTAACTAGCTGTAGCCCTCCCGTTGTTAAGTTGCAAGTGAAATTTTCGTAGTAAATGCACGCCATGGGGCCTAGCACAGTTCTACCTACACCGAGAAGGTGGAGGTACCCGCGGAGGCTTCCGGCTTAAAATATAGGTCGTTCTGCGAAACGCAAACTTGCCCTCACTCGTATGCAATAACGTGCGGTTATATAGCCTTGAATGTGAGCAAGACAGTGAGTGAATATTCGAGCAATGAGCCTTGTGCTTTGCTTACAAAAGCGTTGTGCTTTGCTTACGTTGTAATTTGCTTACGTGCACACCTCATAGAGCGAATCGCAACCTATAGCCCGGTATCAATATAGCAATTATGTTTGTGTTCGTATTCGTACAATAGATCGTTTCCCGTTGCTTATAGCGTAGACACGTAAATACATACGCTATCGAATACCACAGAACACGAACACTATATATAACTCTTATGCTACTACAAGTCCACTAAAACACGTGCAGCTTCTTTACGGAGACATGCCTGTTTCCCTCATTTTGGCTCTTCATGAGATTACGGGCAGTGTGCCACTGTCCACAGATCCACCGCAGCTGATGCATCGTGTTGGGTCGTATCTTATTATGCGTGATAATAATATACGTGTGGTGTGGTATTCAATAGCCAACACATTTACGTGTCGGTGTTTTATTAAAAACACTGGAAAATGATCTCTCGTACAAACACGCACTGAATACTTGCTAAATAGATACCGGAAGGGTCGCGCTGTGCTGTACAAGTAGATGAGCTAGGTGTATAGACTCTGAAGCTGAATGCTTAGAGCACATGGCTGCTGGTGTGGGTGTGACAGTGCGGGTTGTATTCTTGAATACACGTAAGTACCGCGGTCGGCTGAAGATGGCGTTGGCGACTATTCCATTTGAACAGCGCAGGGTTTTTTTGTTTTTTTTTTTAATGCTTCTGTAATTGGGCTGCCTTTATCTACACGTGTCGATAGTGGTCGACTCCCTAGAACCAACGCTTCGGGATGGAGCCTCGTCGTTTTGTCGTGGAGAGAGAGGTCATCTCTTCGATCACTTAACCCCGTCTTTCATACGGTGAACTCACGCGGACAGCTTATTACAACAATGCCTAGAGAGTGGAGTGTAAAGAGAACACATGTCGGTGCACGACGAACAAAACACTCGCCGCTCCGCTCGTCTCACACCAATGAACGATTGCACTTCTATGACGTCTCTCGATATGGCCGTTGCGTCACTCCTTCTGCACGCTGCGTCAATGCTTGTGTAGCGTGCGCACTCAGCCTTTCCATTATTGGGATGCGAACATTTTCTCTGCAGCACCGAAACATGTGTGCAGTTCGGAAGGTCGCACCTGCTCACTTCGACGCATGCGAGCGTGGCTATATAGTGCTGGCATTGCGCTGTTATACTCCTTTTATCCGTGTAACGCTGCGTGTATATGACGCAATGTTTCGTGCAGTTGCGAAAAGTGTGCAATCACGAGGACGTGCATGTTCATGTAGCATCTCGGTGTCTTAGACGCAGAGGTGGGCAACGCCAGGTTTTCCGATTTTCGTTGGCCTCTCTATAGATTGGACTCTTCTTTAAGCTTTCCCCCTCCTCGCATGACTTCATACGGCTGCGATCCTTTCAGTGACAGTATAAATGCTCTCAGGGGGTAATTATAGCAAACTAATGTTATCGTCCGTTTCTGGTGACGTATACTGGGTGGAAATCCGGAGGCTTACAAAGAGGGTTCAGAAGAAATGAAATTGAGGACGATGCAGAGAGCGTTGGAAACTAAAATAATAGATGTAACCTTAAGAGACGGGAAGAAAACAAAGTGGGTCAGGGAAGAAATGGGAGTTAAGAATATCATAGGTGAAATGAAGAAGAAATGCAGATGGGCCGGGCACGCAGCACGTAGGCATGGTCATTAAGGGCTACAGACTAGATTCCAAGAAGAGGAAAACATGAAGGGCAGACAGAAAGATAGATCGGCTGATGAGATCAAGAAGTTTGTAGGTATAACGCGGCAGCAGAAAGCACAGGACTAGGTTGATTGACCGAACGTGGGCAAAGCCTTGCAATGGGTGTAGTCATTATGAGGAGGAAGAGAAGGAGGATGAAAGTTATGGTCACTTCCTAACGTTACTATTGCCGATGTCACACCGTCACTTTTGAATGTGATCGAACCTGGTTCGGATATAATTTGGTAGTGATTGACCTTTTTACACAAGATCTGAAGATGGTCAATTATTGTTTGCTGATAAGATCCTAATCTAACTTAATCGCGATCAGCAGTGCGTCGTGCGACACTGGTATAAAACACTGATCTACGTTGTTAAATTGATTGTCATTTTTCGCAGTGTTACCACTCGTTACTTGCATTAAATGTCTGCCGGTGGTTTGAATGGCTGGATGTGCGAGCCTGAAACGCATGTATGCCTTTGGTTATTCCGCTCCTTGTCGTTTTGTTGTTCACAAAGCACGAGATAGAGAGAGAGAGAGAGAGAAATTTGCTGACTTTAGGACGATAATCTTTGCACATATCCTCCTGGCTGGCATACCAAAAATAAGGCGAAACATTGTCCAAGCGCCGAAACAAGTACAGTATCATCCACAGTTAACTGGAACACTCGAATGCAGACCATCAGTATTGCTGGCTCTCTAACAGCAAGCGGTTATGAAAACTATCTGCATACACATACACATGAGTAGTTTGTCAAGAAGAATCGCAACTTTCAACCACCAGTAGCCTTATGCATAATTAAGCTACTTTGCTTCCGTAAGCTCATTAAATCTAAACATGCAACCACTCAGGTGTTCCTTTTAACAGTGGACGCGTCTGTACATTCACGGAAGCTCACGCGTGCTAGAGCTTTCCACGAGGTGTTTGGTGGAGTACGGCAGGGTTTTAAAAGAACATCAAAAATTAATCAAATAAAGTAGTGTCGCTACGGGTGAACAGAGAATTGAATATTTCGTGGTGAACAAAACTATCAACGCTCTGCTTAGAAACGCTAACAGCTTAGTGAACAGATCACGTGACAAATGTCACCTTCTGGCTCTAATGAAGTCGTAATAAGAAAAAAAGTCGAGCTTGCATCATTCCATACTATATACATCAGACAGTGCTACAAAGCCTAAACTCTTATCTCACTGCTTACTTTCACGACTGAACATGTATTAATAGTGAAGTAACAGTGATGTTATACATTGAAGCCAGCCTAAGTGCAGCTGAAGACGTGTGAAGTAAAAATGTCTTGCTAAAGATCTAGGGAATGCTGATGTCTGGGATGGGAAGGCATCACAGTATGTCTCGTTCTGGGCAGACACCTGTACTACTACTCTGCGAGACTGAATGATGCACTGTGTGACGTGAAAACCATGCACTACATGCCTGACAGTATGGATTAAGCGTACACTTTCAATTGTTGCATCAAGGCGGCATTGCAGCAGTTCTCGTAATGTTCATGTCGAGTTTCAGTGTGGTTCGACCTCAGCGCTTCCTGAGGTGGTGCTTTTAGCACCGAGTAATCGGCTCTGTAGGTCAGGTCAACGGCGTTGAGAGTGATAGATTTGAAATGATGGCCATTCCTTAATCAGGCAGTGAAAACATCCATCAGGGCATCCGCTTTCAGGAGTGCCCATACGCGAAAACGGATGCCAAAAGCGCTCTATCGGTCCAGACGCTTCTGCGCAGAGTTGCACAGAACTGGGGGCAAAACGACGAGCTGTTGCTATCCGAGCATCCATGTGAACACAAAAGCTCCACTTGCGTTATCGGTTAAGGGCGGTCTGTCGAGAACGTGGAAGTCTCAGCATTGTCAGCCGACCACTACAGTGCACGTGTGAAACAATGGTTGACAAGCAACGCAAACGGCTGTTAGCGCGCTCACGTGGATGAGCTCGCGAGAGTTGGAGCAAAAGAAAGTCATTGTTTCCTCTGGCTGTTGACCGGCAGTGTGTACGTGGTGGAGGCACTGTTCGGCAGCTCGCCACACTGCTCCCGTTTTTTTTTTTTTCCAAAGCGGAGCTTATTTTTTTCTGTCACGTTTGGTGATCCCGTTAAAGTACACGCTCGGTGGTATCTCCAGACCGATGGTCAAGTATCTGCTGTGTTGACGGAGATACGAGACGCGAGTGTCAGGTTCTTCCTTTTGTCTTTATCGTTCGGGCTATTTTGGCTAAGCTTGTGAGTGCATGTGTGTATCAAAAAAAGAGATCTTGACGAACGCGACAACGGAGTTGACACTTGAAAAGCTAGTGAAGTATCCTAACGTGTGACACCGGCTTCTCCTTCTCTTGCATGATGGTTGCCGTCAAAAAGTAATAAACAAGCACAAAACTACAAAGAACATAGACGAACACTTGTGGCTTAGTCCCATTTCTTCAATACAAAAGAAAATGTCCCCTCGGCAAAAAAAATGTTTATGAAAGACAAATATTAACAGAATTAAGTGCCCACGTAAAACAAAAACGTTCGCCAAAATGTTGTCATACCAATCATTGAGCACTTACTCAACGATCGCTCAAGTCGGTCTCTCAAGTGCCACCCTCAAACTTCTTTATAGTTCTGTATGACAAAAAAAAGTGTGACACAAATTGGTCCGGTCGAAAAAGAGCGCAATCTGGCTAGGTGTGCTCGAGATTAATGCAGCCAGGCAAACTTCGCCTTCATGTCTCACGCATTTTATGTAGATGCAGCATGAATGATGAAATCACGCGCAAAAATTGTGCCCCCCCCCCCCACACACACAGGCATGAACAAATCCAGAGTTCATGGAGATATTATAAGGTGAAGCGTAGTCACTGTTAATCGTACTTGGGACAGCACCTCGGCAAACAGACCCTGGCGAGAAGACCAGTCTACTATCGTTGTTCTCCTACTATTTATTACACACGTAACCAGGGCTGTTGCGTCAGCAGCCGCAGCTATACTGAGGGTCATTCAGTGCTCTCTAATGTCAGGATAACAAGTTCAAGCTTCAAAGAATCTAGATGTGCTTTAAATTTGCGTGAGGGAGTGCCGAAAACACATCAGCTAAAGCTCTACTGAAGGAGAAGCTTCATTACTGCAGGAGCAAAGAAAGAGAGAGAGAGAGAGAAAAAAAGAGAAAGAAAGAAAGAGCGAAAGAGAGAAAGAAGGAAAGAAGGAAAGAGAGAAAGGAGAAAGATTGTGGAGGAAGAAAGGGAAGGAAGGAAGGAGGGAAGGAGAGTAGGAGGGTAGGAGGGAAGGAAGGAGGGAAGGAAGGAAGAAAATAATGCGAAGCCGATAGGATTGTTCTCAAAATATGTATGGACTAAACCAACCTCGACGCAGAAGTCGAAAGAAAAAAAACGAGCACGAGAACTCAATTTCGAGTTTGCCACCCATCGCAGCAAACTACTCGTGTACACAAAGAATGTTTATCGCTACGTTTACTCTTCATTTCGCGGCATGCGCACGTCCTAGTCACCACGTAGCACTTCAATCGGGGTCGACTGTCGTGTTTACTTAGATAGTTCTGTCGAGAGGATACTTGACACTCTAGTCAGGATTATTTGTAGTAAACCGTGTTCCGCCCAGCTTGGGTCACTGCGTGCTTCAGTCTGAAGGGTAAAGCATGTGCTGAGGGAACCACGTGCGAAACGAAGCGCTGCTTTCTGATGCTGCTTATTTGCCACTCGTCCACAAACTTTTCCTTCACCTGCTGCTGCTACTGGATATGTACCACGCTTTTCGACGGTAAGACCAATCGTCTGAAATTTTTCTGGTGCCCAACGTAGTCGAACCAATTAATCTGTCTACTACTGAAAACTTTTATCTAAAAATCTTGTCCTATGAAAACAATTTACTTGTCAATGTCAACTTGGACTTCGCAGCGTACTCCTCAGAGGGCGCAGCGTGTTCACAATAATGCCTGAAAGAGGAACGTGGCTGCATACTCGTCTCGTACAGCGTGCTTTGACGTAGGCAATACATGGTGTGCCGCTACATCGCTGCAAAGTTGAGGACATTCATTGTGCGACGGTCTATGCCAGCTTGTCACGTCTGCTTCATTGTCGTTCAAATTGACGATTGCGCGCCTGCTCTTTCCCTCTCATAATCCAACCATAGAGTAATCCGACCGTTATCCTTCGTGCCGCACAGTAGCGCACGTAGCCTAAAAGCGTCAATTTATGGTGTTATCGTCCTATAACGGTCCGCATTCTGCGCTATCGTTTCATTTTTATGCTCCCAGTACTTTGTCAATCCTCTCACGTTCATAGCAACAGTCCAGAGACTCTAAACTATCCTGATTTCTCAACGTCCCCTGTAAATGTGTAGGAACTATTGATCACCTTTGTGTCGTTTTGCCCAATTCGGACATGGCCGGACTCTCCAGTGAACTTTCAGGAGACTCGATGATCGGCACAGGAGAAATCTTGGCACCCTGATCTCGCAGTTGTAGCACTTAACAACTGTACTCGCACTAGGCATTCTACAGGATAGTTTGAAGCTGTCAATATTGCACGCACAGTCGTTCGTCCCCTTACGCGCAGCACTGTTGGGGCATGCACAGGACCCGAGTACGCTATCGCATTTTACTCTTGAAGTCGAAGCTCAAGCGTCCTCAAAGCTTTGTGTTTCAGTCTCTTTTAGCCCCCTTTTCTCCTGTCCGTGGATAGGGCGAAAACTGAATGGAGTCTAGTTAGCCTCCCTGCCTTTATTGTATTCTCTCTCTCCAAACCTCTCCAATGCTCAGAAATTACTTTTACGTGTCCGGTTTGATGCCTCTAGGGCACGCAGACGGGAGTGAGTCTTACCTAGATGGCAAGGAAAAGGATGTCTATTTCAGGCAGATATTGCTTTGTGTGATATGCAGGTCCCACCAGTTGCCCCCATTCAGATAATGCTGGAAACATATCCTATGAAAGCACAGCGCGGACAGGCGAACCATGCATACGGCTTATGTAGTGCGACAGAACATGCAGTTCCCATGCTGGCAGTCCGTAAACCATTCAACGCAAGGCGCTTGACCGAGACCCGCGCCTTACGACACAGCGCCCAGAGGTGAGCGCCGATTGGTACCAATGACAAACCAGATCTTTCTCTTTTAGAAACTTCGGGAAAAGTTTAATAGGTGGATTAAGGTATGGATGGACAAAGTTTACCATAAGGTCACTCGGAACGCGCTGCAGAGCGCAGCGGACCATTTCAACGTCGGAACAGAAAGGCCATGTCTATCCGCTGCGTTGCGGGTTCTTTGGACTGCTCATAGCTGTTTTTCGAGTCCGGGGCTGAAAAGAGCATCCTCCTGTTTGGACGACTTCGTGATATGACATCGCCACCCCGTAACGCGGAGCACCGTCAGAACATGTGGTCTAAGTGGGCTATATCCACGCATAACGAACATGCGTTGGTTTGCTGTATTTCCGGATAAACATAAGGCAACAGTGCGGCTTTAGAGCACACCCTTACCTGAAGTAGCCTGAGCGTGAGAGTCTGTGGTCTGCTTAACTTGATGTGACGGAAGTTGCTGTTTTTTTCTCAGGTAAACGTGTCTATGCGGAAAACAACCTATCGGTAATTGTTTCGTGTGAACAGCCTACACGGTGAAGTGCTTCAAACGCTTCTGTCACGAGTAATAGGCCATAAGAAGAAAGAAGGCGATAAGGAGCGGGCAAGATTTGAAACGGCACGAGCACACGCAACATAACGTGATGATCGTGGCGCGTGGCCCGAGCTGTGATATGGGTGCAAGCTAAGGCGAGGTGGGATTGACGACGGGCGCTTGCAAGGAGAAGGTCACATGGCCAGCATGCAATCGCAATGTTGACAAGAGCGTCAGGACATAGACTCGGCAATCTGTGTAGTGGGCGTCCCGAAAAGTATACGGAGACCTTGACCTGCTTCGAGGAAGGCTGCTCGAGATGCAGCAACCACTCACAGCAAGCGCTGACGTCTCTGGCGCAAGTCCTCTTTGAAGTAAGCTGACGAAGACAGTCCCCGGTGGGCCACGTCAGCTCGCAGTACCGGCTATCCCTGAACGCTGCTAGGCCTAACCTCGGGGGGTCTCCGTCACTTCAGCACCGACATCAGGAGACGACTACAGCGGGCGACCACGTCGGTAATGGCACGTCGGTAACGACTGGTCAGGACATTGACGAACAGTGCGTCAGTTGTGACAAGTAAGGCGACGATATTCATCTTGAGAAGCACTAAGGATGTAGAGATGTCTGACAATAGTTAAGGCAGTTTAGCCTGCAAAGGTATTTCGGAGGTTTACTTTAGGATTTATGACAATTTGTTTTGTACATTACATATTTGTTAGAGTATCATGAGTGTATAATAAATGGGTTGTCTTGTGAAACGAGTCATGTGTCAGTCCATCGCCCTCAGCCGCCCGTAATCCGTGACAGCTTCCTATTTATGGCAAGCTCAACAGAGCTCAACAAATAATGTTCAGTGTTTGAAGATGATTACTGATGATAGCAACGGACAACACGAGTGTAAATGTCATGCCTCCATTAACGTCGACAGCGTTTTTGGAAGTGTCGCCCGACGGACGAAGTGCCACTGATGACTTGTCTGACCTTGTGCTTCACTCCTCGCGTGGATTTTTTATATCAAAGAAAGTCAAATTGGAACAAATGACGACGGACATAAAGACGACGAGGTAGACAAGGAAGTGCTTGCTTTTGACTGTCTCATTTTTGAGTCCAATCCCCCTTGTTGGTATGAGCCAGTTTCTCATAGGAGACAAAACTGGACTTGCGCTAATGCGACTTGGTAAAAATGCAAGACCAGCTATCTTATAGTGGTCGATCCTAACGAAGCACCATGCAACTACGCGGGAATTCAACGTGTTGGTGTGGCACGCAGCTCGACGCAATCGCTTCTGTGCAGAGAGGACAGAACTTTAGCCTGTACCACTCCCCCTTCCCCCACCGTTATGCAACATGGCTTGCACCAATGCCACCAGGGTCGCCAATGACATTGCTTGTGTAACAGCATCGCGCCGAAGGGGACGTGAACATGCCTGCGTAACATCCATGCAGTTGTTATCGCAGTAAGGTCACTAAAAACTGGTTTGTTGAGTAAACCACCACGATAGCGGCTGCACCAAGTTATGCCAAACACTCGAAAATGCAAAGCCCTTCGTTTCACGCAGATGCCGCGTCCTCGTTCCTTCATGATACCAGCGCGCAGTACGTGCAGGTAAACGAATAAGCGTACAATCGCTATGTGTACTTGCATATCTGAGGCAGGCGACGACCGAGGAATTCCTTGTGCAGCCTGCTGCAGGGACTCGCACCGAGGACAATCAACCGGACATCCAGAAGAGATATACTGCGTGACTGTAGGGACGCTAGCCGAAGTCGAGATGCGCGTTGATAGGCTACGATACACTCGGTCAACAAAGGGCACCCTGCCATCGTTGCGGGCGTACGCTCTCCAACGGTAGCACCGCGATCAATGTCCGCTGATCGAGGACGGTTACGAGATAGAGTACACGCAAGCGCTCTTGTTGCGCAAACGGAGTAAACCTCCTGCATGCAACTTTTTTCGTACAGCTTCTCTAGTTAAGAGCTCTCAATACGTCCGAAAAGGAAGCTTGTTTTTTTGGAAATCACGGAACTCCCATGTCTTGATGTCGCTCGTGTTCGGGACCAAGACTCGACAATGGAAATCGGAAAACCTAATCCTTCTAAGGCTTAATAATGTCTTTTCCCTCTCACTAGAATGAGCTGTCGCATACCAGCTACCACGGCTGTTGAAAGAGTTTACGTGATTCTTTACTCATATATGGTGCACGCCTGGTTGGGTCAGTGTTCTTATACTATATGTAATATTTTACGAAGCCAAGGTGATATCGCTATTACCAGTCCAGACCTCCACTAAGTGTAAGTACTGCAACGGTTGAGACAAAAAGACAACGCCTGTCTGTCTTCCAGGCCAGCTGATCATGTTGATGATGGCCTAAATGAATGGCTCTCACCCACTTTGTGGGATTTGCCAACAAACAATTATTGAGGTAGTGGATCACATATTACTTTTAAATATGATTTTTATTTAAAAAGTTAGAATAAAACAAATTTTACTAATTTACAGATTTGCAACCAAAACCGCCTTGATTCGATTAAGAATCTTTGTACAGCAGAACAAATACCCCGGAGACAATAACATAATGGGGAGGCTCCTAAGGAAAGAATATTGTTTTTATTCCGTTTTTGTCTTTCTCCTCTTCATGCTAGCCAAGCACGCGCCCGTTCCCGAACGTTGCTTCATCCACATTACACTCGGCCACGCGGAGAAATTAAAAAACCGCATTATCGGATGTTTGGGCCAGTTCGTTAGACGGGTCCATGTTGTCTAGCGTTACGAATCACTCAAACGTCTCTGGAGGGCGGTCTTGTCTGTTGCGTGCTGGACGGTCTGAGCCATGCATCGAAATTACCTTGGGAGCCGCAATAACACTTTCGTGTAGACGAGTTATGTTGTGCCGCGTTGGCAGTCGCAGGTCCCCAGGCTCTGGACAGAGAAGTGCCATAGCTATCGAAAACATCTCTGGCGTGCAGTTCTGATTGTTCCTCGGCGGACATTGCAGGTGTCGTTGCATCTGCGCTTGGCTATGCTGGAGTGTAAATGTTTCCTGCGGTCGCCACTGGCTATTTAGAGGAGGCCATAGGTGCCATTGTAGCTTCTCTGGTCGCATTTGTGGGCGTACTGTACCAGAATCACATCGACAGGAAGACGATTGCGCTAATGTGGCGTGGCCGCAAGGAGACCGTCTGTTCATTACTTGCGCGCGTCTCCGCAGCTTTGCAAGTGATAGACCGAATCTCCTCGATGTTCTCCCTCGCACGAGTTTAGGAGTTTCTTTGTCTGTGTGCGGCGGAGTGTTTCGGGCACGAGAAGATCTGGCCCCTCCATGTGCTGAAGCCCTGGTGAGCTTGGATGCGGCCTCGGCAACTCTTGTGGCTTCTGGGTGGTCTGGTCTGGCGTGGGGGGTAGCCTCATAGCTGCTCTCTTGCGTGGCAGAGAATACAGCTCGCGGCCGATCGTGTCTGCCACGTGACACTCGACGCCTTCATTGGGGTGGCTGCTGTGGGTATCTTCAGTGCCGAGACCATGTCCCTCGTAATCTTGATCACCAAGGACACAGATAAATTCCTTGCGCTCTTTCAGCTCTCCACAAAAGGAGTACGTGACAGACACGAGAAGAGCGCCGCTTCATCCACATTACAGTAGATATACCGCATCTTCACGGATGTTATCACATATTTGCCAAAACAGTTTTACACGAGTACATGCACGTCCTGGAATCTACTTTCTGCGAACGCTCTGGTAGTGACAACATCGAAAGCTACTTGCGATGTTTTGCAAACACCGCGAACGCGTGGCTACAGAAGAGGGGCAATTGGCGAGACAAAGCAAAGTGAAACAAATCTCAGTGGCCTGCTTTTCTTTCAACTTATCGACGAGCAACAACACAATCTAGACTTGCGCGTGACCTGTGGTACACGCACGTGCGTTCGCGAATCCACCTCCAGTTTGTGTGCGTTGCGGTCCTGTGACGAGTCCTTCAAGCCACGTAGGCGTGATTCGTGGCGAGGCACACCGAATGGTCCACTCGAGTTGAGCGACCTTCGAAGACCGCATGATCGCAATGGAAATGAGATCAGGCTCGTGTGGTGACAGCTACTGACAGCGCCAACTTCGTTTCTGTTTGTGTGCTTCACTTTCATTGCTCAGTTAGCAAGGTTGATTGGCATAATGAACATGGCCAATGACGTCGCTAAGTTGATGTATATATGAAAAGCTGGATGCCTCAGCTTATAATACAGGACAATAAAGGGAAAATAGCAAGCGTTAGTCCGCCAGTTTTCTTAGACAAAAGAGTTCGGTATTGATGAACGATGGTTCCAGGGTTTGTGCAAAGTTTTCATGTCTGCATTGCTTTTCGTGGCTTCCTTTTGTGCATGTATCATCCGGTGCTTCACTCTAAGCGTGCTCCAAGCAGGCACAGCACATTATAAAGGCAGTGACGTGGTGGGCATTAATAAATGTGCCACACTTGTTTGTGAACGCTGCAATGCCAGAGCTTCGCATGGTGATTCGGGACCACCAGAAGCTTCCGAGATTCAAAGACATTTCGTGACTCTCCACTGGAGAAAGAACGCATGCGCAATGCCCGCGTGATAAAAGGTCTGGAGCACCATAACAAGGCGCGCTTAAAAGTCACATTGTTGTTTTCACTCGGAAACTCTTAGACTTTTTTTGTGTGTGTGCGCGTGTGTGAAGAAAACAAGCTCTCAAATGATACACACTATGGTCTTCTACTTTTCGCCAAGACTCTCTTTATCGCGAGTGCGATAAAAAAAGCAACCGGGCGTATGTTATAAAGTGAGTGGACGTAGCACACGCGCGCAACCCCGAGTGAAGTGAATATCCTTTGTGTTCCCTATCAGACGCCATCAAAGCGCGCACCGACAGTGTGATAAGTGGTCGATAAACGTTTCCCAGAAAGGACGAGCAAATCCCATCGCTACATTACGACATCGTTCGCTGACGGAACCGTGCAGTTTACTCTGTACGACAATGCGACTCGCAAGTGGCACGTGTGTACTCTGAATCACGTGGTATTCACCTAATAGTCACGTGCTCTGCACACAACGAAAGTAGACTCCGGCAACCGCAATTGAAACAGCTGTGTACACGCATCACGTTTCGCGTCAGCGTTCCTATATATGTAAAGCTAAAAGATAAAGAAAAAATTCCGCAGCTATTGAAGTTTTCAAGTTGTTTTCCTAGAAGCGTGCTCGTAGCGGTGTCCAAACGCAGTATATACGATATATAAAATCTACATTGAGTGTATACCTCTTCAACAGGTGTTTGTGTGAAACAATGCCGCGCATTTTATCGATATGTGGTAAAGACAACGCGAACACACCGCAGATGTCTTGTGTGTATGTGCTGGCTCACTGCTGGCGCAAAGGTCGCCGGATCGAATCCCGTTCGCAGCGGCCCAATTTCGATAGAGGAGAAAAGCTATAGAGCCTCGTGTACTACAATATTTAGCTGCACCTTTAAATTTTACATAGTAAAAATTTTCGGAGCCATCCACTAAAGTGTTTCCCCAAATCATATCATGGGACCCAAAACCCCGACAATTTATTACTATTATTATTATTGTTGTTGTTATTATTATCGTTATTATTATTATTATTATTATTATTATTATTATTATTATTATTATTATTATTATTATTATTATTATTATTATTATTATTATTATTATTATTATTATTATTATTATTATTATTATTATTATTATTTCTATTATTATTATTATTATTATTATTATTATTAATGTCACAATGCACAACAGCGCAGTTCTTAGCATAAGGGTGCAAAGTCGGCGAAATTGATTCGTTATCTGTCGTTTCCCACGTTCTTTACCGATGCACCTGATTTGCTCTTTGTCTACTCATGCGTAGTCCAAAACAGAACATGAAGATTTACAGACTACATTTGCGATGGCCATCCCTGACCTTTCCATCTGAGATGTGATTTTCAGTTCACCTGTTTTATGGGCGAAGCTCCTTAAAGCGGCACCCGTGCGTCCCTCGTCGTAGGGCGTAACCAGTCTTACGTTTTGACCTGCAAGGTGGTGCTGGTCGTAGATTTGTCGTGGGCGTTGTTGAACAATAAAAAATTCCCAGCGTGCGAGTTAACTAAAAGCCGAATTCTCATGTCTCTCATTGCCAATTAGCAGCCATTGGCATGTACATTGAGCACTATCTGACAAGAAATGGTTGCTATGATATACTCGCTGGGCGTAACGTCCTTGGTTTTAGAAAGGCTTAGCCAGCGTTGGGCGGCAGTGCCATGAATACAGTGAACTAGTATCTACCATGAACTCGAGGTGGTTAAAGGTGGGAAGTAGACACGAAGCGCAAGCCGTAAGAAAGTGTGCGGGTGCCACCTATCGTTTCGTCCTTATTATGTCCGCTGGATGGTGGTGCTTCTATATGGGGAATATATGATAAAAAGATGCGAGATGGTGGTACTTGGAGTGTTGACTAGATGGACGAACGGACACACAGACAGATGCATGGACGGACGCATGGACGGACGCAGGGGCGGATGCATGGACGAACGCAGGGACGGGAGCACGGATGGACGTGCGGACGCACGAACAGACGCACGCACGGCCGGGTGGATGGATGCACAGACGGTCACACAGACGGACGCATGGAGGGACGGATGCTTCGCTTCACTCTCCATCATTCACCCCGTGGATATGCTGTCTTTTCTCTTCTCTTTCTGACTATTTTCAAATGTTCTGCTTACGTTTCTCAGCATATTCTTCGTAGTTCATTATACAAATCAACATTACAACTTAAGCAACATAACTGCGTATCCAGCCGACTGCATTCACAAGTATATACTCGTGGCACGTACCACGGAATCAAGGGACGTACTACAGCGAACCTACGTGTATACATCACGGCCTTTCCTTTTCTTTCTATGCAAAAGTCATTCATGTAAACATCTCGAAATGAACGTCATTTCGTTTCTAGTAGAAGCTTAGTGTATGTGGGTGTTGTGGCTGTGGCGACAGCTTTACGCAATAGATCGTGCTTTGTCTCCCCAAAAGGGAATGGGCCGTGTACGTCGATCGTTCGGAAGTTAACTGCCGCAACATTGAACCAATTTGTCGTGAATGCACCCTGTGACTCGTATTTACTCTGCGGCTACATTGACGGTGATCGCATTGAAATAGTTATCATGCGCATACGTTCGAACAACGCAGCTTACGAAGTGACTATACTTCTTTCGTAAGTATAAATGCCGAAAGTTAGATATCGAATGCGTTTTGCTGCTTGTAAAAGTGAAAGAAGAAACGCGCAAAGGAATCGTATAAAATCAGATTATATATTTCCTTCAGAACACACTATCCCATAGTGACACCCAGTTGATGTGAGCAAGCTGTAATGAGCAAAAGGGCGCGCCTAATCACATATGCGTATCCGTTCTCTCAGTGAGGTCTATCGATGGGCAGGGGGCGTAGCCAGAAATTTTTTGAGACCATTTTGAGTTGGTGTGAAACCCGGGTTGGCAGATGTGGTCAGTGTCATTTTGGGCTCTTATGCTTTGGCGGAAAAAATTCTAGAGGCGAGGGGTTGGGCCCCGTGTTCAACCCTCCGCCTACGCCACCGCCAGCGGGCTTCCCAAGGGGAGCCACGTGGCCACGGCTGAGAAATTCATATTTTGATTAGCCGGGCACGATCACCAGCAGCCGTTCGCGCCGTGTCTTCTTAGGGGGTCAGCGTACGACTCATTCATTTGTACGCATGTGTTCCCACCGGAAAGCACGCGTTCAAGGGTGGCCTATTTTTTTCATACGCCAGCGTTTTGTTTCCGTTGCGCCAGGTGGCATGACAAAATAGTTATCTGCTATCATTACTTCGTTAAAAAATATTTCCATTCCAAGGCCCATGTACTTATAGTTGCATGTTAAGCAAAGCTTGGGGGTCAAAATTTCCGGAACACTCCACAACCGTGTACCGTGACTTCAAGGCACAAAATACCAGTGGCCATTGCTGAGCTAATTATGTATCTAACAAGGGCGGCAGTTGCACTGCTGTGTAGGCACATGGACTGAGTGTGACTTCTCTCATGCCCAAGAATGCAGCCACCTCTTTCCACGAACAGCGTCTTCGCATGTCTTAACATCTTTTAACTGCAGCGAGCTGCTCAATCAGACTCTGTCCCTTGCTCAAGTGGCAACACTGATGTCTAGTTGTGCATCAGATCCATAAGACTTAGGTGAATCGGATAAACCTTTTTTCTTGTTTTTCTTGTTTTGGGACTTGCTCTCTGGATTTCGTGCCAACCGGTTGTGCCCCCGCGATCTCCAACAACAGCGCAGCTCTGGCCGACTGGCTCGCCCTACGCTATCTCCTGCCGCTGACAAGAGCTCTCACTGAGCCGTGCCCGTCCTCCAGCGACCATGTCCGTCTTTCCCATCTCCTCCTTACTTCCGCCGTTTTCTGTCGTTCGCTGTCCCTTCGCCTCGCTTTCTCCTTCCCTCTCTCTATCTCTCTACCTTTATTCCTATCCTTTTAATCGCTCTTTACCCCCATCCCTCGTGAACTACTGTTCAGGTGTCGCACTCTGATGTAGATAGTTACGGGGCTCACTTTTCTCTTCTGTTCTCTTTAAGAATCACATGAGTGTCTTGTTTTCAGATGGACGCACTTGCGCTCACGCGCATCAGCCGATGTTCCCAGAATTTCTAATAATTTACGCGAGCTTCTTCTTTGCTCAGTGACCGTAGCATCATGGGCTAATACCACACTTTACGTCGTATGATTCGATTCAGAGTCCAACTCAACACGTATTCGTCAAAGGCACGCGTCTTACCATTCATTTCGCACACGCACCTCCGCGGTCGCTGTGTTTACTGCGCATGTCACGAAGTGCGTCTGCCGTTTGCGTCTGCGCTATCGGTGCTGTTTTTCCTTATTAGGACCTAGAGTATCTGCCCTGTGGCGATTGTTCATTCTAGAGAAGCTTGTTCGTGATGTTTGTTTTTTTTCTTTTGGGTGACTAAGAATGATACCATAGCGGTGACTCAGCTAAAGTGCATGAGAGAAGGAAATTCTTTAGGTTGACTTCTTTGCTTCAACGAACCTTAATGAAAGCAGCAGACAATGAAGTCGAGGAAAAGATACGCGACGTTAATTTTATTGTAATTATAAAGTAGCGATTCTGATACATGTGTGAAGATTGTGGCAAGTGTTCTACACTCGCCACCATCGCTACGAGCGACGCTAGCAGTGCCGGGTTAGCGCGCACATAAATACCCGATAATGTGAACGAGAGGACTACAGCCGCCGTAGCTCAATCGGGAAAAGCATCGGGCGCGTGATTCAAAGGTTACAGGTTCGGTCGCTGCCGACGGCAAATTGTATTTTCACCCACTTTAGTTTTCTCACGTCAGAATTACTACAACACACGTAAAACAGTACAAATAACGTCCCCTGTATCTTGCTTGGCTTCTTTAAGGTCCTGACGAAGTGGTCACACCGACGAAGGCTGGCCCAGCAGCCGAAACGCTTGACGGTGTATTCGATATCCCCTGCCTACGCCATGTTCTTGCCTGGTAGATAAGCGATTCCACACCGGGGTCTTGAATCGCTGCTCAAAAACAACAAAACCCCGACATCGCAATGCTCAGTGGAGCAAAAAGTCATTGCGAAGTGGCTTAGGAATGAAAAAGGAAGAAAAAAAAAGTGCCGCTCTGTAACTGTCTCTCTCAGGGGAGGTGCACCTCAACAGCGTGGCATAGGAGATGGAAAACGGGAATGAAAGATGGGGAAGTAAAAATAAGACTTCCCCTGCCCCTTCACAGATTGGAAGTTCTCTTGTTAGCTTTGCTTCAGTAGTGCGCACTTCGTGCCAAGACACAGGCGGTGGAGTTTCAAACCTAATTCCCCTTCACAAACCTTGGCACTGTTTTTTCTTTGTACTGAATACATGAGGTGAAAAACTAAACAAAACGCGATAATAAATCGCTCCTATACCTGCCGTGATGCTCGAAGCTATATATTTTCGAAACACACTCGCCGTATGCTTTTAATAAGTATGCCCGCGAACTCTGTATTCGCATACTCATTGTTTAGACGTGTATATTCCGCTTCACCGTGTACGAGACAACGTTTTAGCGTATCGATCAACTTCAGACGTGGCTCTTTGTTTGACACCGTATGCATTCCGATCGGCGCACCGACCCATCCTGGATCAGCTTAAGACGTCACCTCATTTTTTTTTCTTTTATGAAACGATTGTAACGAGCTCATGAAGCTCGGTAAGTGCTCGTCAGCGTCGGTGTGCCCTTTAAGAGAACCCCCGGTATCACTCTGCTCGCTCGTGTGATCAGGCCGTTCAGGTAAACAGACCCTACGCTCTCTACGTATATATAAAGCGGATATTCCAAGAAGTGGAAGGCGTTCCCTGTCTCGTTCATTTTAACAAGCTCTTTGTCGGCCTTGTGCAAGCTGTGATTTTCTTCCGTTCGCATTTTTGCGCTTAGTATTGTTACCCGACCGGCAAAGAAGTCACCGAAGTGGGCCATTGCAGAGCGCTATAAGCGGAGCGCACGGCGTTATCCATGGGTTTCTGGAGGTGAGACGTTCAGTATATGCGGCGCGTACGGACGGACATCTGTGTTGCTCGAGTTCGAAATCTAAAATAACACAGATAACGGCGTTGGCTCCCACATTCGGCCGCTCGAGTCGGCTTTACCTGTATCTTTTCTGACCGGAAAGCCGTGGGTTCGAATCCATCCGACGGAAAACCTTTTCATGCACTCTAACTCATTTCAATGTATTTCGTACTTGTAAATCACTACAGAAAACATCAAATACCGCCCCCCCCGCCCCAAGTCTTTAATGACATGTTTTTTTAAGTCATTTGATTATGTCCCCTTAGTGTAGTCACTCACAATACTTTGGTATAGCTTCCCAGTTTTAATTGCTTGATAAACACCCTTTCACACAGTTACATAACAAAAAATTATGAACATGGGGTGTCGCTCCAGTCAACGTTTCGGCAAGCTGTCTTGCCTTCAAGGCAGTGATGTTCCGTACTACGCCAAATCATTCCCATTCAGAGACGTGAAAATTCCTTATTTCAAGGATTTTCGCTGCAAACGTTGAGGAAATTGCCATTATATTTTCCTGCGCAACTGTACTAATTTTCGCCCCCATCCACACGCACACACATACTATAATTACGCGTGTCTGACGTACAGGCGACTTTTGAAATCATTACTAGCCCCTCCATCGCTGCACAACAAAAGCATGACATTAATCATTCATATACTATTAGAGCACACTGCACACTGCGGGCTTCAAGTCTAACACGAATAGTGAACTAGAAATTGCTTCGCGTAAATATCAAACAAATATCAAGGGCCCTGCTTGCGTTGTGCATGCGCCAGAACCGATTACAGCAGATGAAGGCGCACTGTGACCGCGAATGATTGGTCGTCATAGGAGAATTTAACCATTCCTGAAATTCCCTGCAATATCACCATGATTCCTTTTTTCCCTTTGGCTCAAAATGACTGGCGAAAATGCCCTAAAAATTCCCGCATGGAACATCACTGCCAAGGCAGCAGCCTTCACAAGTCAGCTTGACGAAATGTCGGCTCCTGCAACCTGAATTTTTTTTATTTCTTCACATTCCATCTTAACTTCTGCCTGTCCTGAAAGTCTGCTGTTGTCGATGTTTTAAAAGCGATGAGGAGGAATGAAATATCGGGGGGGAAATGTATAGCCAGTTAGACTGCACAGTTGTCTACAGCCGGGAATCGAACACAGTACCTCGGGCTCAGGACAGAGGCATCGCACAGGGTTTGTAAGTGGTGGTGGTGGTGAAACTTTATTGCCCAAAAAAGGTACAAGCAAAAATTTTACTCAGTGGAGGGCATGGGTGCAGCCCCTACTTTTGACGAAGGGTGGGAGGGGGTTCAACCATACTGTATGTTCGTGCGTGCGTTTGTACATGGTCCTATATACTGAAATTTTTTTAGGAGAGTTGTGGTTTGAACCCCGATAGACTCCCCCCCCCCCTGACTACGCCCATGGTGAAGTCCGAAATGGTTACGGAAAATCTACTCACATTCAGATGATGTGCTGTGGATCAATGCGGGTATTTAACCGAGCTCCTTTGCTTTATAGCTGTGAAGTTACGAAGACGCCCTGCGTATTCAACTGCAGGGCGTTGCTATGTGGAACCAATGCAGAAACGATTCGCTGTGTTCACTTCCGAAAGAGTGACGCTTCTCAACTTTATCTCGAGTAGTCGGTGAAAAAATAAGTTGGCATGGCCAGTATTTACAGCGCACACAAGCCAAGCAAATGATGTTGCGAAGGCCGGCCAGTTGTGACTAATTGTGGCGTTATACTTACAATTGTGCTACATACCACGACGTACGGCTTCGTTTGTCCGCTAAGTCGCTTTCCGCAACCTACAGTGATATTTCTACTGCTTCAGCTCTACAATACCGCAAATTATAGAGGTGAATGCAAACGGTTAAGTGTAATTAAGCGTAAACAATATCGTCAGATTTGGTAGTTCTTCAGGTGCACAAATGCTTACGATGTTTGGCAAGCAAACAATGATCGCGTTGTGTACTTTCATCTGTTTGCAATCACCTGAAACAACAAGTTCACTCCACCGAGCCTCTTCACCGAAGTCACGCGTCGTCGACTCTGAATTCGCGGATTCGCTTATCTCTGCGAGTCTCGCGTGGCCGGCTGTGGTTCAGTGGCTTTTCGGCGAAATGCCACGGCGTGTTTTCCTACGGGGAAGGCCGTGGCAAGCTGTTCAATCAAACGAGGTCGTTCTAGATTTTTTTTTTTTCATTCAGTGTTACTGAATTTTTTCTCTGAAATCTGTGAAAAACACCAATAATATTCTTTTGTAAGCGAGCATACGAAATCTGCACTTTCTTTGCGAGAAGCCCAAACGCGTAATGTTTTACATGTCTTCGAATCTCAAATGAATGAGAATTTTTCTTTTAGTTTTTTCTACTTGATGCAATTAGTCGCAAGGTGTACATGCCGAGTTTATGTCATGTCAAGTCTGGCACAGCCAGGAGATGGCACTTTGGGCCCGTGCCCCCCCCCCCGCCCCTCCATTTTTTTTTTTTTGGTATGGCATACAGAGCAAAAAATGACCATATTAAGAGGGTGCACCCTGCAACCCCATCCCCCCCCCCCCCCAAAAAAATTCTGCCTACACCTTTGGTCATGTCAAGCATATCAACTATACAACAGAGCCGTATTTCGCTATATTTTCCAAGTAACAGGCGCCGTTATGTGAATCCGTCTTACACTGACTTTTTGCGGTATTAAAACGGAAAACATATTGGCATCGAACACATTACATATAGCCCACCTGCGACGAGAGGGCGGCTCCAACTGTGCCCGCCTGCACGAAACCTGTCATGCACAGCCGTTAGCAACGTAACAGGGAAAACTGTTATCACCATATTAAAGGCCATAGCAGCTAAACGCAGTTAGCAAGCGAAAAATGTACGTAATACTCAATGCACAGGCGTAAATACATCTTGCGATGAAATGAGTTACAGCCATGTCGGTACATGACAATTGATTGTTGATTACAAATCAATTCGTTCCCACTTATGTTTCTCACGACTGTACGTGCGTTTACCACTAATAATTTCAGTACTCAACCGTCTCGCAGTTTGTTTAGTTGTTGCAAATCTATTTCTACTTCAAAACTTCGCCCATATGTAATATCGATGCACAATATGAAGACATCTTCGTTTTCAAATCCCATGCTCTGACCTGATATTCTCCGCACACATTATGTGGGCCCTGCATCATTGTCATGACCTTATACATATCGGAATTCGTACAACGTTTATAAGATGCGTCGCATATGACGTTCTCGTCTCTTGTCTTGTAAACTTTTCAGCTCTGCTTATAATGCACGGAGATCTTCCAACTTGCCCTAACAGAAGTTCTTAAACCAGATCACCACGTGCGCACGCATTTGTATGAGACGTTCTGGATATGATTTAGCGGGTCATATGGATTTTTCAATGAGAGCTCCCGACACCTTTTTAAAATTACTTAGGGGAGCCAAAATGCTTGAGGCCTGTGTAAACTAAGATTCAGGTGCACATTATATGACACTAGATGGACAAAATTTCGGGAGCCCTCCACTACGGCGTCTCACACTCGTATGCTGAATTTTGTACTCAAAAACCCCATCAATTACTGGTATTTCTGTATTCATATAAGAGATGTCCCTGGTGATAGACAACAACGCACCGACTCTCTTGACTCAATATGTCTGTGAGATTAATAAAGTGGATTTTAAACAGCGCCAATGTCATGAGCTCACTTTGAAGGTTTTATCTTGGTCTCTCTGGACGAAGACGCTCTGTAGAGGAGTTCGATCTCTAAAGGAGGCACACTGGCAGATATACGTGTTGCGCACACGTGTTGCGTCACATTCGCGTCTTATCGCACCAGCTGCCCACGCGTACCGATTGCCTAACTAATGGGTGCCTCAAAGGAGCTCACTCTTTGCAAATCGATGTGCCACATTAACCACAAACAGCCGCGGGCTGTGCATTTGTCGTGCAAGCAGTGATACGCGTGGGTGCAGACGTTGCAGTTCCGCCGTTTTGCACTCTAGGAGGATTCAACTTTATTTAAATGTGTGGCGCGTTCCTGAGGGTTGGTCCTCGTGGGCAGCTACTTTCTCGGCCTAAGCTGTAACAGGTACCGTCCGCTTTACCAGAGGGAGCAGCGTTACTGGCACTAGTAAGGTCTTTAGATGAAACAAGTTTCATCTGGGGACCTTATGCACTAGCCCAACCTAAATTCATATGCGTTGGCCGTTAGGGCCGTCCCTGCGTCCGTCGTGCGTCCGTCCCTGCGTTCGTCCATGCATCCGCCCCTGCGTCCATTCATGCGTCCATCTATGCATCTGTCTGTGTGTCCGTTCGTCCATCTATTCAACACTCCACGTACCACCTTCTCGCATCTTTCCATCATATATTCCCTATATAGAAGCACCGCCATCCAGCGGACATTCCAAGGACTAAACGGGAGGAGGCACACGCACACTTTTTTACGGCTTACGCTTCGTGTCTACTTCCCACCTTTAACTATTTCGAGTTCATGGTATATACTATAGTTCATTGTATTCTAAGCACTGCGACTTAACGCTCGCTAAACCTTTCTAAAACCTAGGAGGTTACGCCCAGAGGGTATAGCGTAGCAACCCGTTCTTGTCAGATAGTGCTCAATGTACATGCCAATGGCTGCTAATTGGGAATGAGAGACAGGAGAATTCGGCTTTTATTTAACGCGCACGCTGCGAATTTTTTTTTATTGTTCAACAACGCACAGCAGAAATTTCACACCGGCACCACCTTGCATCTCAAAACGTAAGACTGGTTACACACTACGACTACGACTACTACGAGGGACGAACGGGTGCCGCTTTAGAGGAGCTTCGCCCCTAAAACGACGTGGCGATCTGTCGCGAAGATCGTATGCGTCTCACTTCTTCGCTCGAGCTCCGATGACACGCACCAGTGACTCTCTGGCCTTTGCCGCGTATGAAGTTAACACGAAGAATCTCTGCGATTGGGCTCAGCTTGACTGCATGGTTTCCTTGTTTCAGAACCATGGCAGCTCAGCTCGAAACAGGGGATACAAGCAAAGGCGACTCCGTCGCCTCCTATATACATTAGATAGGGCACGACGCATCAAGTCGCCTGCTGGAGAGCGCTCCCCCCTCCCCCTCCCCCTCCCCACCGACCCTGAGTTTTGACACCTGATATTCACGTTGTCCGTATCTCTTTTTCGCGTCCAACGCGGGCGTGGAAGAGTAACCCACTTGTTGATTTGTTTGTGGTAGGCGTCGTCGTCGTCCTCCCGCGTCGTGTACAGGAGCACAACAAGGCGTAGAAAAAAAAAAAGAGGAGAGAAAGGGTTCCTGATGATTGTGAACTCCTCCCTCGAGGGCCTCTCTTTTCTTCCCGTTTGTAACGATTGCGGTTCGCTGGAGGTCACTGATTTCGCTCGTCCAGCGTACACAGAAGGGGGTCTCAACCTTGGACTTTGTTTCGTTTCGCGAGTATAGGAGGAAGCATCAGATCCACGTATGTGCGCTCTTTCAGATAACGTGTCTTTTGTGCTGTTCATTCCACATTGAAAATCGTTCTTCAGGCGAAGCTGTCGACCCTATTCGGTTGTGGTAGTATTGGGACTAGTTGTGGTAGCTGCAGTAGTAGTAGTGTTAGACGTCAAGCAGCTCGCATATTCAGAGGAAGAGTGAGTATAGAAATGAAACAAAATTGTTGCGACGCTCCAAATGACTACGACAACCAGAATAAAAGCTTATCCCCCAAATATGTCAGCTTTACAAACAGTAAACACGTACCTTGTTGTTCACTCTTAGGCAGCGGCAAACATATAAACTGTCGGAAGAAATTTCACGTACGAATTGCAAGAATTAAAAAAAAGAACCTACATGCAACAAAGACTGGTGTTGGCACTATTTAAAAATTAAGTGCATAGAAGTGCGTGAAGAAAAAAAAACGCAAGTGAATACATATATGCTTATTAAAAGATGAAAGACAAACTTTGTATACCAGATACGAAGTAATCAAAACAGAAATGACATAGAAAGTAGTTAACAGTGATAAAAAAATTCAGCACTTAATTCAGGATAAATGCTGTGTGAGCTAATTTCTAGCAGCGTCTTTCGGTGCGCGCTTTGCGCATGGGAAGAATTATTTGATCGAATGTAAAATTGGATTTTACATTTTCCCACCCGTATAATTAGAGGCTATTTGTGATTACATGCCCCACTTTTTAAAACTGTAATATTCATAGCAAACACTCAATAATTACTTTTTTTAGTTCATGGTATATTCTCTTCAGTGAGGCTCATGGAACATATACCGCTGCATTCGAAATGTCATAAGTGCAGTACCTCTTTAAAAGCATCTTCGCATTCCTGTTTAAGAAACCATAGTTTTGAAACACCACCGTCCTTATGTGTCGATAAGGCACACAGCGGCTGCATAAAAGCCAAACCTCATAAACGCGAAAATGCTCGCGACAGCAATGAGCGACGCGACGTAGATTGCCTTCGCGCGAACAGTCGCTAGCGCAGGCGAACCTCATTCACGTGACGGCTTCGGCGAGAGAACTCCACCGTTGCTTGCATGAGGCCGTCTACTCGCACCAAGAAAACCGCGTAGTGAGCGGTATGGAATTTAAAATTAAGATATATTGTGTGATGGAACGGAAAGTGTTTATTAATGCCTTGCAGCACTTTTTTTATGTGCACGTGCACAAACATGACACTATTTCTTCGTTGTGCACGCTTGTCTCGGGTGGAGAGGAGAGTGAGAGGAGGTGGTGATTTAGCGGCATACGAAGAGAACCGGCAGTGCGTCAGTCATGTACATCCTGTTCCGGTGCTTTGAGCACAGCACTTCCGGGGGATGGGCGATGGTTTCCAAATCTGGAGAACCGAGTGATCGCGCGAAAACTACCCCGCGACACGTCGCGCGAACGCCCTGTTTCGTCGCTCGTAGTAGCATCGTTCGTTGCTGTCGCGTGCATTTTCGCGTTTATGAGGTTTGGTCTTAAAGAGCACTTGTGTTCTCTCGCGTTCTTGAGGCCTGTGTGTGACATGGAAACTATTTGAATGAGACGGCGACTGGTGCGAAATATTTTGGACCAGATATAATTGATCACAGTGATGGCTCAGTTGTGCCCACCGTGTTAACGTACCACTTAAGGTGGTTGAAGTGTTGCCCGTTTCAAACTCTCATCCCATCTTGGCACGATTTTGGAAGGCTCTCTATACACATACGTCATCTTTTTGCAGAGTATAGAAATGCACACTGCCACTGCGCATACGTTAGGCAATGCGCACCTGCAGCTGCACTTTGTTGATGCTGTGGATGATGACAATGTAGAATTATGGCTGAACCATTTGTGATGTGTGGGAAGCTTTGAATCGATCAGCTCGTCACGCAATTCACCTCGAGTGGTGCTACGTGTGGTTTTACTCTTCGGCCAATCATTACATGCCAACCATCCCAAGTTGTAGCTGAACACCTCGCTGCCGCTCAGAACGACTGAGTTCGATCCCGAATCAAACAGCCTAACCCCCCGAGTTTTAATTTGTCGCCTCGATGGCGAATTTTTCGCAACGAGCGCTGCCAACGCCGGTCCCTAAATTTCTGAGACGTGGGCTTTTTAACGCTATCACGTTCATATGTATAGCGATAACTGTACAGCACTCTGGGGAGCTGCTGTGGAGGCGGCGGTCACGGAGCCGTTGGACATATATACCCAAGCACGCTCAATGTTGGCCTTACATGAAAATGGTTTGACAGGACGCATGGGCACCAACCCTCGACCTCTGAAGAGCTTGCCAAGTGTCCTGAGAATGCTAATAGCATCAACGACTCGCTTAGCTTCGCGTATAGTATTCTGGTAAACACAAGTGTTTATCAGTTCCCCGATGATCTCAGTGCAAACTATAGGCTGTTTGTGCACGTGTGTCCCCTTCGTTTGCTTTATTTTTTTCTTGTGCGTCATATCGATTAACCTACACGACCAATGACGGCTCTACAATGACTATCTATAGCGCGCTTAAAGTTAGTATGGACAAGATAACGAGGTGTCACACAAACTGGCATCGCCGTTCTTGTTCTGTTGCATGCGAACTTTTCTTCTCCCGTTGTTGCGACTTCAGCGTTTCACGGGATTTCACACTCGCGTTTTGAGTGCGACTCACATTTTTGCGGAAGTTCGAACATTTTTTGGATGTCCTCGTTCGTGCCAGCTTCGGTCACGTGAGTACGGGCCACTTTAGTATGGGCCACTTGGGGGCGACGCACTGCATAACCCCAAAGAACGCAGGCCGTGCTGGCACCATGCTTGTCTTAATGTCTTCAGTCGCTTCCGTCACTTAACCCCGTATTCAAAAACGCTGCATGACTTGAACTTGACTAACTACAGACTTCGATGCAGCACAAACGCGTTTCGGACGCGCTGTCCGTAGGCGGTGCAAAGGTAGCACAAACGCACTGCATTGAAAGTGGTTTCAAGTTAAGTTCAAGTCAAGGAGCGTTTCTGAATACGGGGGTTAGTCTTTAGCTGCTGTGGTTATGCTTTAAATTGATCGTAAGGACGCGTACGCTTGCGGAGTAAAAAGAAAAACTCTAATCTCAGCTGTGGCGGCTGCATTTTCGATGGAGGCGGAAATGCTGTAGGCTTGGTGCTCAGATTTGGGTGCACTTCAAAAAACCCCGGGTGGTTAAAATTTCTGGAGCCATACACTACAGCGTCTCTCATAATCATATTGTAGTTTTGGGACGTCAAACCTCACATATAAATCAATTAAAAAAAACTCTGTTGTCTGGACCATTTTTTTATTATCACTAATCTCGAGGAGGTATCGAGTTGTGTACTTATTTCTGGGCCACTTTTTCACGCCAAAGTCATCAAAACAAAGCCGACGTTTCAGCAGTGTGTTATGCATCGTAGGCTGGTCAGTTTTGCGGCGTGATGGAACGCTGTATTTTAAAGCAGTACTTCCGACGCGTACGTAAGCAAACATAAGCACACACGAAATGCACAAGACTGACTGTTCCACAGCCGCAAGAAAAGTTATAAAGTTTAAGATATTCACATTCAAGAACTTAAAAATATGTTGGGTAATTTCTTCTCTTTTTCGTAGCCCAAGCTTGAAACAGCTTTCTCGTAACACCTGCAACCAAGTGTGGTATAGTTAGACCTCATGGATATATGTTTGAAGTACCTCATTCTGCACATCCAGGGCTTTACTTGAATATATTCTATGCTCCTTCGTTCACACGTTCACAGCCAGGCTTCTATCGGTATAATGTTTGTGCTATCCCGCCCCGGTGGTCTAGTGGCTATAAATATACTCGTCTGCTGACCCGCAGGTCGCGGTATCGAATCCCGGTGGCAGCGGCTGCATTTCCGATGGAGGCGGAAATGTTGTAGGCCCGTTTGCTCACATTTGGGTGCACGTTAAAGAACGCCAGGGTGGTCGAAATTTCCGGAGCCCTCCACTACGGCGTCTCTCATAATCATATGATGGTTTTAGGACGTTAAACCTCACATATCCATCAAATATAATGTTTGTGCTCGTTCCATTTCCTTTGTTGGCATCCCACAAACCCTCAGTGTGTACCTAACTAAATTACACAATCAAGCAAGCTAAAATCTGAGCTACGTCAATCACCCATTTCAGCTACGCGAGTATGCAATTTCTCAGGCTCCACAAGCGAACAGTCTGTGGCCCTTGTTTCATGCTTTTTAGTGCGACTGCCCTTTGCGGCTTCACCTCATTTGCATTTAAATAAAGAGTTTATTTTTATGTGCAACACCTTCTTCCAAAACGAGGTTTCATATTTACGCTCC
The DNA here is from genome assembly GCF_043290135.1 of Rhipicephalus microplus. Lineage (NCBI taxonomy): Eukaryota > Metazoa > Arthropoda > Arachnida > Ixodida > Ixodidae > Rhipicephalus > Rhipicephalus microplus. The sequence continues at coordinate 63,998,637 of NC_134704.1, read as the reverse complement.
AAGCCTGCGGCGGTCTTCGTGCAGATAGTATGCGTACTTAAGACGAGGTTAGCGGCACAAAACAGTTCATCAATCACTTTTCATAAAACTATTGCGATGACAATTGAAGTTGTATAACCGTCAACCTAATGCTGTTGGTAACTCATGTGTTTTAATCCGAGTCCTGACTAGCATCGCTTTTCGAACATTCGTCGCTAAAATATTCCGGTTACAAGCGTGTAGTTCCAGGTTGCACAGGCGCAGCTTATGAAAATTACGGACGGTTATACTAATATACTTCGTTTAGAGCCGTGTATCTGCAAAGTCGGGTTAATCTTGGTGTCTCCGTCAGCATGCTCGCCGTTGTTTCTGCTAACTTCGGCTTCAATTTCAGCATTCCCGCATGTACTCGTTGCGAATCCCAGCGCTGTTTACCAGTAGTCGCTTCGAATCCCAGCGCTGTTTACCAGTAGTCGCTTCGAATCCCAGCGCTGATCACCAGTTGTTGCAGACCGGGGCCTACCCGACGCTGTCCTGCTGAGGTGGTTGCCGGAACGTCAGGATTACGTCGGACTCAGTCTTTTGTGGTAGCATGGCGTAACTACGATTGGAGGAAACGAACGCTGACAAGATGGGGATAAGCAAACAAGTTTATGTCACTAATTACACTTATTTACAGCATAGAGAGGTTAGGAGTTTCACAAACCACGAGCGTGGTGGTTGAACCGTTACATGGTTCAGAGCAACGTCCAGCACTTTCAAGCGTCTTTTTAAGCCCTGTCGGGCTCCTCATCTTTGACTGAAGCACCAATCACACACAAACATAAGATACCGCTCTTCAGAGCATCAAAGATATTACCAATTACTACAAGGAGGAGCACCGGCGCTATCCAGACCCTTGTAAGGGACTGCATCGCGCTGACGAGCGCCTCCTTTTAAAACTGTTTACCAATACTGTACTGTGCCCGGCGGTGCTAAAACATTTCAATTCATCCTTTGATGGCACGTGTCAGTTCTGTGGTGAGGTGTCTGACACCTCCCACATCGTCTGGGCGTGCCAGTCTAATCCATCTATCCCCCCCCCCCACCCCAATCCCACGAGAGAGGACTGGGAGGCGGCCCTGCTCGGCTGTCAAGACCTGAAGACCCAAAGAGCCCTCGTTCAACGGGCGCGGGCGGCATTGCTTGCCAATGGAGCCCCGGAATAGGGGTTCCACCTAGTGCTGTGAGGGTAGGAGGCCAATAAGGCCCCAACCCAATCACCTCTCTGTAACCATTTAATGGTTATTAAATGTTTGACCACTACCACCACCAGAGCATCAGTCAAATACACGCGGTCCGCCGAATAGTTATTGCACCTCTTGACGCAATGCTCCTCCTGTCCGAGTTTCACTGAGGAGAGAGGAAATGAGGTTTTCTCCAGGAACAATCTGGCGGGTGGGTTGCTTCTTCCGTATTTCCCTGGAAGGGCAGCCAAGGAGTAGAGACTTTAATTGCTTAGTCACTACCTGCGCGGACGGGCTGCCTCGCCGTCTCCTCAAACAAGCCAGCCTGGAGGAAATGCTTATAGGACTCACGGAACGTCTTCTAATCATTTTGTTGCTCTCCGCCGCTGGACTCCGGTTCCGAGAGAACTGGGGTTCCGGGCGTGGGAGCGCTGCCCGGCTGCGTTTCTCAGGGACAGCATCGCGCTTACTGACGAGGGTCGCAGCAACGTTCTTGAAGTTTGCTTCGCACATTTTGTATATCAAATGAGAATTTTCGCCGAAACATATTTCTGATTACTAAGTATGCCTTTTAATGTACTGTAATATATGTGGAGAAAACGGTAAAAGCCTGGATATCACTTTTTTCTCTCATAATAGAGAGTTTCAGATATTCAAAAAACGCCCCATAATACGATACTACGGCGATACAGCAAAGAAAGGTAATAAACCTAATAGTTGTTTATATTGCACGAGGATTTCAAGCTGTCTGACACATATATCCTCATATGTTAACATACCAATTTTCCTGTAATGTAGTGACTTTCAAAAAGGTCTGTGAAAGACAAGTTAAATAAAATTGTTCAAACTGGTTCTTCGAGGATGTAGACGTTGCTTTCGAAAACTCGGAATGCCAAAACGAATATAACAAAAATTAAACCGTTTCGTGGTTTAATTCAAAGTTCAGTTTAAAGGTCCCGTTCGTTAACTTGAACTTTGCGAACTGGACCTTTGAATATGTCGCATGTCGACAATGTAACGATCATCGGCCGCGAATCAGCAGACATTTTCTCGCTTTGACTAAGCAAGCAGATGTGCGGTTTACAGAATTATGCGACGTGGAGATTCAGATTTGTGAGTCTCGAGAATCGACGTCATCTGCGAGTTTGCCGATTTCAGGTGATGTCGAAATCTAAGCGAGGTTTAGTTACGAAAATGGAAAAAGTGAACCTGGGTGTGGCATGTAGCGCGAAGGCAGAATAACAGCTAGTTATTAAGCTAACAGACTGGACTCCAAGTAAAGCAAATCACGTCAGAGAAAGGCAGAAAGTCAAGTGGGCAGATCAGATCGAAAGGTCAACCAATATAACAGGGCCGCATCAAGCGCGGAACCGGGTGTATTGACCCACCATGGTAGATGCATTTGCCCTGCAGTGGTCTTTGTCAAAATGATGATGATGATGATGATTATGATTATGATGGTGATAATAATGATAGGTGTTGAATGGTAAGCCATATATACAGCCTACGAAAACAAAGGAACAGAAAGAGCAAAGAAAACAAACGCTGATTTCCAAATTACCTTTGATTGGAAGGAAATGACCATGTAACCCCGGTTAGCGAAGTTGCGATGAACGCCCCTGGCCACAACACGACAGTCAGTATGTGCGCCGAAACCAAGAAAAATTGGCACTTCCCACGTACAGTGGGAATCGATTATATGCGAAGCACGTATGAGCAAGGTTGATGTGCCGCTTTCAAATCACCACAACGTTACTAGCTGGAGGTAAATTATGCCGTACACGACTTCCGTGTCTTGATTATCGTGTTTGGATGTGTCGTTTACCTTCGTCATCTATTCACGTCACGTGATGCCAAATTTAGTATATGTGCAGCTAGCCAAGCGACCGCGAGCACGCTATGAGCGTGGTATGTTGTCATGTTCTTACATGACACGCGCCTGATGACTAGCATGTTTGCACCAGTCATATACCTTCGTCATCCATTGACGACACGTAACAACAAATTTGGTATATGTGGAGCTAGCAAAACGGCCGCGAGCACATCATAAAGGACCCAGTATACTCCACTGCAGAGTTGACGCGCGCGCACACTGGGCACACCGACGCTACGTTAGCAAAACGCGAGCACTCTATAGTCTGACGCCAGGCGCGACCAGCGTCCGTCGGCGTGGCGCGACGGCAACCGGTGCGAAATGCGACATGCTGCAATTCGTGCCAATGCGTTACCCAGAAAACACTGCGTCTCCCTCATTTCGTGATGGAGGGACGCCGGACACGCTGAAACGCGCATGCGTCAGAGCAACGCAGTGCGGCACGCGCATGCGAGTATATGGCAGGACCGACGCCTGGCGTGGCAACGACGGCGTGACACGACGAAATGAACGCCGGCTAGCACGCGCACCGCATCAAGTGAGCGCATTATGAGTGTGGCATGTAGTTATGTTGTTACATGGCGCGCATGTCGTGATTATCATGTTTGCACCAGTATCATACCTTCGTCATCCATTCACATTCCCTAAGACCAAATTTGGTATAAGTGAAGCTAGCGAAACAGCCGCCAGCGCATCATGAGCGTGGCATGTAGTCATGTTTTTACATGACACGATTCTAATAATTATCATGTTTGCACCAGTCACATACCTTCGTCATCCATTCGCGTACTGTAATACCAAATTTTATGTATGCTACGCTAGCGAAACGGCCGCGAGGGCATCATAAACGTGGCATGTAGTCATGTTGTTACATGACACGCATGTCACGATTTTCATGTTAGGGTCTGTCGCTCGTGTTTGCCATCCAATCATGCCATACCACACCAGTTTAGCAACATGTCATGAGAGTGAGTGAGGGGGAACAACTTTATTATGGTCCAGTGCAGACGTCACCACGTTGCCACGCGTCACCCGGCTACTCCCACGTGGGGACCGGCAGGTCTAGCCTGACGGTCATGTGAGCGAAACCACCGCTAGAGCTGCAGGATCATGAAATATAAACCGTGACATGCATTACGTACATGTCATGATTTTCATGTTATAACTAGTCAAATATGTTCTTCATGCAGTCATGTTATGCCATACCAAGTTTCGTATTAATACCATTATCGAAATGGCCAGGAGAGCTAAAAGACGCAGGTGGCTGGATGGATGGATGGATGGATGGATGGATGGATGGATGGATGGATGGATGGATGGATGGATGGATGGATGGATGGATGGATGGATGGATGGATGGATGGATGGATGGATGGATGGATGGATGGATGGATGGATACGCTCAATGTCGCCGAAGTTCGCTAAGAAATACTTCGCATTTATTACACTATTCAAGTACAATGTTGGTGAAACGTCAAGTGTGGTTGCAATGCTGGCTATCCAACTTTATAAACATATGTACTTCTGTGATACAGACGTCTCGTCGGGTTAACGTCAGCTGTCGTTAAGTGCTATCTACTGAAGTCAATTTATTTGGCAGTGTCCAGGGCTACCATCCTCTCAAGTACAAGCGTTACATATCAGCTTACCGCTTCTCGTGTTGCTATTACTCATGTTCCTGTTGGCATCGTTCAGCAAGTGTATACAAATGGTTATATAAAACACGCACGACTGTTCAATATATATCGGAGTGAAGAACATTTTTACCCGCATTTCGCTTCATATCGTAACCTGTGGCTCAATAACAAAAATTACAGCATGATTACCTTCCTTCCGCATACTTCGCACAACGTCAATTCCCAAGGCACGTGGGATGTGCCGAATTTTCAATCCAAACACTCGCTAGCAGACGCTGCCTGCGTCGGCGTTGCGAGGCGAGATAGTGGAAAGCGTAGGAGAGGAGAAATAGGAGGAGGGGACGTAGTTGCTCAATGAGACAAGACGCCGCAGGGAGGCAGGCCTAGAGTAGAGAGGTGCGAGCAAGCTAGTCAGCGTTGCGAGGTGAGAGAGGGGAGCGTGAGAGAGGAGATAGAGGGGAGGCGACGCGCATGCGCTGTGGAGTGCGGACGCCAACGGATCGAGCGAGCTCATGAGATGCTTCGCACCTAGAATCGGTTGAAACTCAACGTTTGCTTGGACGTTCTTTCCATTCCCTTGTCTTAGTCATGCACTGCAGGTATCATTTACAATCGGATTGGAGACATTTCAATAAAGTTCATAATGTCGGTATTTTACTGTACTGAGCTTTGCTAATAAGTCTGAGGAATTCGATTCAAATCATCTTCTCGGTATAACTAACAGAATCGTTTACAGTTCACGAAAAGAAAAGTGCACCTTGCATAAAGAACCGTGATCCGACCTCAGAACAATGCTGCATAGCTCTCAACTACCTCTACCTTTTATTTTTTACTGTATCACATGAGGCTTTCAAACACATATTTTAACATTATTAGAAGCAGCACTACAACTGACTTTAGTTAGAATGGGCAGCATTGAGGGCTGCTTGTTGGTACACCGAACTATTCCAAATTTAGCAATCTGATAGTGTGTGTGTGTGTGTGTGTGTGTGTGTGTGTGTGTGTGTGTGTGTGTGTGTGTGTGTGTGTGTGTGTGTGTGTGATTACTATCAGTTACTATATTTTGAGTGTGTGATTACTATCAGTTACTATATTTTGAGTGTGTGATTACTATCAGTTACTATATTTTGAGTGTGTGTGTGTGTGTGTGAGTGAGTGTGTGATTACTATCAGTTTCTATATTGTGTGTGTGTGGTTACTATCAGTTTCTATATTGTGTGTGTGTGATTACTATCAGTTTCTATATTGTGTGTGTGTGATTACTATCAGTTTCTATATTGTGTGTGTGTGATTACTATCAGTTTCTATATTGTGTGTGTGTGATTACTATCAGTTTCTATATTGTGTGTGTGTGATTATCATCAGTTTCTATATTGTGTGGGTGTGATTACTATCAGTTACTATATTTTGAGTGTGTGGGTGTGATTACTACCAGTTACTATATTTTGAGTGTGTGGGTGTGATTACTATCATTTAATATATTTTGAGTGTGTGTGTGTGATTACTATCAGTTACTATATTGTGTGTGTGTGTGATTACTATCAGTTACTATATATTGTGTGTGTGTGTGATTACTATCAGTTACTATATATTGTGTGTGTGTGTGTGTGTGTGTGTGTGTGTGTGTGTGTGTGTGTGTGTGTGTGTGTGTGTGTGTGTGTGTGTGTGTGTGTGTGTGTGATTATTATCAGTTACTATATTTTGAGTGTGTGTGTGTGTGTGTGTGTGTGTGTGTGTGTGTGTGTGTGTGTGTGTGTGTGTGTGTGTGTGTGTGTGTGGATTGAATTGGATAAACTTTTATTTGGTCCTCCAAAACACAGAACACTGTGTTGCGGGCAGCTCCCACGTGGGGACTGAGATGCCAAGCTCCTCAACCGCCTCGCGGGCTTGGTGGACAGCCCAGAGCTGATCTGCCAAGGAAGAGCTGCGGATTGCCGCCTCCCATCTGGCAGAGGTGATGTGCGATAAATGAGCGAATTTGGTGCACTGCCAGAGCATGTGTTCTAATGAAGCTATTTCCCCACAATGTGGACAAAGATTACTTGGATATAGGTCAGGGTACATGATGTGTAACATTTTCAAAGTAGGGTACATCCGCGTTTGCAAAAGCCTTAATGTAAGTGCTTGGGGCCGGGTTAGATTTTCGTGAGGTGGAGGGAAAATCCTTCTAGACAGGTAGAAATGTTTAGTGAGCTCGTTATATGTTGTAAGAATTTCCCGGTTATCCCCTTCACCGCTAGAACGCATCCCCGGGGAGGCGTGGTTGGAGAGTTCTCGCGCCGCCTCGTGTGCTGCTTCGTTGAGATTGGGAGGGGAATCGTTGATTTGTCCAAGGTGAGCTGGGAACCAACTCAGAAGATGATGTGTTATGTTCTTGCCTTGCAGTATTTTCAGCGTTTGTTCACAGACCGTCCCCTTGGCGAACGCCCGTAGTGCTGCCATGGAATCACTGTAGACCACTTCAATATTATCCATCTTGAGTGCTAAGGCGATGGCCACTTGTTCCGCAATGATTGGGTCTTTCGTCCTGACCGTCGCTGAGTTGACGACATGGCCAGCCCCATCGACTACCACTGCCACAAACGCTTTCCCATTGGCGTAGGAAGCCGCGTCAACAAATACGACCCCTCGTTCCTCGTTTGAGACTTGACGAAGTATAGTCCTGGCCCTCGCTACTCTTCTTCCGACGTTGTGTTCTGGATGCATGTTTCTCGGTATAGGAGATACCGTGATAGTCTCCCTGATGTTGTCAGGGATATCATTGTAATTGCGTCTGATTGCTATTGGGTTTTGGCCCAGCTCCTGCAGGATCATTCTCCCCGACCTTGTAGTAGATAACCTTGCAAACTGTGCTCTCTCTTGGGCTTCTGCTATTTCTTCGAGCGTGTTGTGTATGCCAAGCTCAAGCAGACGCTCGGTGCTGGTATGTATGGGTAGGCCCAGGACCTTCTTGATAACTTTCCTGAGGAGCACATTCAGTGTCTCGGACTCTGCTCTTGACCAGTTGTGCATTGCTGCCTCCTATGTGAAGTAACTTAGAACAAACGCATGCATCAACCTGATGAGGTTGTCTTCATTGATCCCATTTCTTTTGTTGGCCACTCTGCGTATGAGGTGCACCGCACTGTCTGTTTTCCGAGTTAACTTGGCTATAGATTTGCTGTTGGCGCCGGTAGACTCTATCAGCATTCCCAGGACTTTGATGGAGTCGACCCTCTGGATGGCATCCCCTTGATTTGTACGGAGATGGATGTCTATCTGGTTTAACGGCTTCCATCCCCTGGGCTTTGGTCCCCGGCGTGCAGTCCGATAAAGCAAAAGTTCTGACTTACTCGAGGAGCACTTGAGCCCGGAAGGGCGAAGGTAGTCTTCTACGGTGTCAATCGCCTCTTGCAGAGCGCTCTCAATCTGCCCCTCGCTTCCACCTGTGCACCAGATGGTAATGTCATCTGCGTAGATGCTGTGCTTCCATCCTTCAATGCTCGATAATTTCTTTGACAGTCCAATCATGGCAATGTTAAACAGCATTGGTGAAATCACTGCCCCTTGTGGCGTGCCCCTTGCTTCTAGTTCGATTTCTGCGGTCTCGATATCTGCAATCTTCATCACGGCTTTCCGATCTGTAAGAAAGGACCATACGTAGTCATAGAAGGCTTTCCCTAGACCAAGCTTGGAAATTGCTTCGAGTATGAATGAGTGGTGGATGTTGTCAAACGCTTTTACTAGATCTAGGCACAGAATGGCTCTCACGTCTCTGGTTTCATTGTCAATGACCTGGTGTTTGATAAGCTTCAATGCATCTTGTGTGGATAGCCCTGCCCTGAATCCAACCATATTGTGTGTATATATGTTGTTATCTTCCAAGTACTTGTTTATCCTGTGCAGTATGGCATGTTCTGCGCCCTTGCCGATACATGAAGTCAAGGAAATTGGCCTCATGTTGTCCAAGTTAGGGGGCTTTCCTGGCTTAGGAATAAGGATCGTGCTGGCCAGCTTCCACTGCTCTGGCACCCTGCCTTTTTTCCATGCTGAATTGATCATATCCCTCAGGGTTTCAATTGAATCGTCATCAAGGTTACGCAGGGCCTTGTTTGATATACCGTCCGGGCCAGGGGCCGACCTGCCGTTGAGATCATGCAAGGCTCTTCTGATCTCCTCGATGTTAAAGTCGCCCTCAAGACCTGGATTTGGCGTGCCCTGGTACTGTCTACTTGGTGGTGCCAATCCTCTTTTGATTGGGAGGTACTTATGCACGAGCTGCTGGACAACTTGCTGTTCTGTAGTGTGCCCTATCTCTTTATGCAAAATTCGAGCGATGACATGCTTTTGATTTGTTTTGGTGGTGTTCTCGTTGAGGAGATGCTTTAACATATTCCATGTCTTGCCATTGCGCATCTGACCATCGACGGAGTTGCAGATTTCGTCCCATTGCTGCCTCGATAGTGCGCGACAATGTTCCTCGACTGATCTGTTTACCTCAGCTATCTTCTTCCTCAGTCTTCGGTTCAGGCGCTGACCCTTCCAACGGTTCAGTAGTGCTTGCTTTGCCTCTAGAAGATGAGCAACCCGGCTATCCATTCTTTCAACCGGAAGATCTGTGGTAATGGTGGAGGAGACGGATTTGATGTCATCTTTAATCTGTTTGACCCACTGCTCCAAGCCTTGTCTGTGGCCATCTTGTTCCCTTTCCATCCTTATCTTCCTGAACTTATCCCAGTCTGTGAAGTGGAATTCTCTCTGCTTTTTACGCTCCACGGAGAAGGTAGTGGCAAGAATGCAGTGGTCACTCCCTAGGTCTACAGCAAGGTTCATCCACTGGGCCTTCTTGATGTTCCTTACAAATGTAAGGTTCGGGGTGGAATCCCTGCAGCAAGATGTACCAAGCCTTGTTGGTAGGCTGGGGTCTGTGATTAGGGTGAGATCAAGTTCACTGGCACTTTGCCAAAGTCGATTTCCTTTCCCAGTGTTGTACTTGTAACCCCATGTATGATGAGGGGCGTTGAAATCACCTGCTATGACGAGTGGACATTCCCCGGCGATATTAACAGCTTTCTTTAGAACCGTCTTGAACCCTTGCTTTTGTTCCTTTGGACTGCTGTATATATTAAGAATGAAAATGCTCTGACGGTTGCTGGTACCCGGCACGATCTCTACCAAGACGTGTTCCAATCAGCCTGCTTCTATCTTGAGGTCATGGGTTACGTGCTAGTTTGTTGCATACGAAGGTGCAGACTCCCCTCCCTTCAGTATCCCCTATTACAGGCCGGAATCCAGGCAACGTTGCTTGCGGTGAAAGGGTCTCTTGTAATAATATAATATGAGGCTTTTCTTGGCTGCTCCTGATATACTGCTGCAGGGTTGCCTTCTTTTTAAGGTAACCTCTACAGTTCCATTGCCAGATACGAAATGCTTCACGTAGCGCTGCCATCATGGTTATTACATGGGTGGCCAGAGCCTGATGCTGCACCTGTCGACAGGTTTGGTACCACTAGTATTGGTGGCCGAAGGGGTGAGCTTGGTGCATGAGGAGGCCTTGCTGTGTTGTGCAGATCTGCTTCTAGCTTTGTAATGCGCAAAGTCATATGCTCTTCCAGTGCCGCCACGCTTGATTGTAGCCTACCCATCTGCTCGCTAAGATTGGCTACTACTTTGCCGAGCGTGTCAAACACCTCTTTCATATCTGACATGTTCGTTTGGTTGGCTTCCACGTGTTCTGCCATGACTGCCCTCTTTTTCGCGGTTCTCGAGTCCCCCACGTTTTCAGCCACAGGGACATCAACTGGCTGAGGCATTGGCTGTGAAGATTGCGCGCTGGTTAGCTTAGTGAGAAGAATTTTTATTTCCTTTAACTCAGCTGATAGCCTCTCATTCGATTTTGTAAGTCTCGCGTTTTCTTGCTCTAGCTGTGCAATTCTATTATGCTCTGGCAGCTTACCTGTCATCACCTCTGCCCCGCCGTTGCGCACTCGCTCAGCCCAACTGCCTTTCGAAGTAACTGCAGGCGTCCTCCCCGGGTGTGAAGCCGTGATCTCGAACTGAACGCCAGGTAGCTGGCCGTTCGGGTGCCGCCCAGGCTGATCCCGACCCTGATGGTGACCTTGAGAACTCGAGCGCCCCCGTGATTGGGTGGTGGTGGTGAAAACATTTAATAACCATTAAATGGTTACAGAGAGGTGATTGGGTTGGGGCCTTATTGGCCTCCTACCCTCACAGCACTAGGTGGAACCCCTATTCCGGGGCTCCATTGGCAAGCAACGCCGCCCGCGCACGTTGAACCAGAGCCTCTTGGGCCTTCAGGTCTTGACAGCCGAGCAGGGCCGCCTCCCAGTCCTCTCTCGTGGGATTGGGGTTGGGGGGGATAGATGGATTAGACTGGCACGCCCAGACGATGTGAAAGGTGTCAGCCACCTCACCACAGAACTGGCACGGGCCATCAAAGGATGAATTGAAATGTTTTAGCACCGCCGGGCACAGTACAGTATTGGTAAACAGTTTTAAAAGGAGGCGCTCGTCAGCGCGATGCAGTCCCTTACAAGGGTCTGGATAGCGCCGGTGCTCCTCCTTGTAGTAATTGGTAATATCTTTGAATGAAAGGGCCGAATTGTCTGATTGCGAGTAGGCTTCCAAAGACAGGGAGATAGCCCGGGAAGAGAGTGCGCGGGCGGCCTGATCGGCCTGTTCGTTACCCCTGAGTCCTTGGTGACCGGGTGCCTAAACCAGATTTCGCGGAGTTGGATTAACGTATCGGCAGCTAGGTTCCAGTATGCGCTGAGCAAGCGGTGAAGCCCACCCTAGCTGATAGTTCCGACAGGCCCCTCGTGAGTCGGTGATGATATGTTTAGAAGAGGGATAGGTGAGAGCCAGAGCGATGGCAACCCCCTCCGCGTGTGTTGCGCTCCCCCGTGATTGGGAGCGGGCCTTGGGTCTAGAACCTCTTCTGGAACGCGACCTCCCCCTGGAGTGGGGCCGCCTTTCCTGTTCTTGTGTATTCTGGATGCTCTGGGTCCCGTAGGCTGGAATAAGCTGCTTGTCATTGATGTCTGGACTCGATGTGATTGATGCGTCCCGGGCTTCTGCTGCTGCTCGCGATCTTTCCCAACGTCTGCGTCTGACGACGTATGGCACTAAGAACCTGTTCTTGCACTCCTTGTCTGCCGTGGGATGGTGACCGTCGCACAGCCTGCATCTTGGTTTGCACTGGTGCAGGCTATCTGGGTTCTTGATTTCGCAGCCTCTGCAGATTGTTTCAGCTGGGTTCGGACAGACGTCAGCCCGATGTCCCAGCTTTCCGCAGAAGTAACAAATATCGATGTTCTTGCGGTAAAGGGAGCACTGCAAAAGTGAAGGTCCATATCTCACGAATCTGGGCACCTTGTGTCCTTCGAACGCTATGATGATTGTCCCGGTGTTCTTGATTCTCTTGGCCTGCAGCGCGAGCGGGTTGTTCGCGTTCACAATCTTTCGGGTCAAAATGTCCTGAGTATCGCTTACGGGGATCCCGCGAATCACTCCTTTACAAGTGTCGTGGGGTGCCGCGGCGTACGCGCTAACCTCGAAAACTTTGCCTCCAATGTCAATTTGCTTGACCTTGAGGTATCTTGAAGCTCTGTCTTGGTCCGGAGTGCTTGCCACCATAATGTTCTACTGTAAGTTGGAACAGATGATGTCCTGCATGGCCTCTTCCTCTTTGACGCCGGCCGCCAGTACTATCGCGTCTGCCACGGCTCCAGTGCCAATTCTCGAGATATTTAATCCTCCACGTGGTCGTAGCACAATTTTGCTGAAGTCCTTAGGTAGTGGCGCCATGCGTCCAGCTCGCACGATTGTATGCTTGGTGTCATACCTACTACGACTGGCTCGAGCGTCTCCCGCAACGCCGGCCTCGGTCGAACCCTTGGCAGCAGGAACGCTAACCGCGGCTTGCTTATTCCTTGAGCGTCTCGTTTCGGCTTCCTTCCAACCCATTTCTTCCGTGCAATCCTCTGGAGAGATGTCCTCTCCATCTACTTGGTATTCCATTATCAGTTGCAGATACTGGAACGCGCAGAGCGTTGAGTCGCGTTTGCGCCGGGCCGGCGCATCGGCGCCAATCGCCTCCTTGGTAAGGCCTAAATCCCCCGGTGGCGTTGCCGTGTAAAAATGTCCCAAAAAACGGTTTAAAAGTCCACTCACCGGCACAAAGGTCGTATCTGCTGATTTCTTAAGAACTTAGGCACACGATGAGAGTAAAGACTCGGCGACAAATTCGTGAATACCACAGGAAAGCATTCTTGAAAGCAGGAGCCGATCTTCGCGCGTCCGCACTGGTTGGCACCTAGAGCGTCCTCCGTGTGTGTGTGTGAGTGTGTGATTATTATCAGTTACTATACTTTGAGTGTGTGTGTGTGTGTGTGTGTGTGAGTGTGTGATTATTATCAGTTACTATATTTTGAGTGTGTGTGTGTGTGTGTGTGTGATTATTATCAGTTACTATATTTTGAGTGTGTGTGTGTGTGTGTGTGTGTGTGATTACTATCAGTTACTATATTGTGTGTGTGTGTGTGTGTGTGTGTTACTATCAGTTATTATATTGTGTGTGTGTGTGTTACTATCAGTTATTATATTGTGTGTGTGTGTGTGTGTGTGTGTGTGCACGTGCGTGCGTGCGTGCGTTATAAGCCAAGGTAATATAATCCTCAACCTTTTCCCAGCAAGCCAGTTTGAACCGAACAGAATAAAAAGAATGCTGTGAATACGACGACAATTAACGCTCTTAATATACTTCTATCGTATCAGTGCCCATGTTATTGTGCGTTAGTAGGATTGCACATGACGCCGAAATTTTACGACTGACGTCAGCGTCTTCATGAATATAATGACCTGCGTCGACTACGGCGTTTGAAAATTTGAGTGATCTTGCCGTTCAGGCGCTTCATAGGAACGATTCATTTCATCGCATAAGTATTTTGCACGTCATTCGTGCAGGCGCAAGCGGTACCTGAATGCCTTAGCGTTCGCAGTCGGTAACGTCAGCCCTAAAGTTGTAAAAATAACCACTTCGAACATTGTTAATGAAGCATGCACATTTTATTGCTTTAACCAAAGTCGTTGTTGAACTGCACTTCACTTTTTGCAGAATGCTTTCCTTTATAGTGAATCTTTCGAAAATGAGTCAACGATGCTTTTTGATGGGGAGACGGTATGTGAAACTACAATTTTCTTTTGATGACTTATCACATATTTAAAAATAATGCACTCACAGCTTTATAATGGAAGCCAAAGAAAGCACTTCCGAATATTCTGTACAGTGTACACACAAATATAAACTTAGTAATTTCACTATATTTCATTACCCTTCGAAAGCAAGTCATATGAAGTCATTACCTTCGGCTTGCTGTCGATTTGTATTGTACTTTAATTACCTTTCGAAGTGATTTTGCGATCTCCTATTTGAACGCCAGAAAACTTCTGTTGTCCCACACCATGGCCGATATCTGCCTTATGTTTACCGCTTAAATAGATGTTTCCAGCTTTATCAATTCACATTTCATCCGCGCACGCCAGTTCAGTTTCTACGCCGCCTAAAAATTAACTATCGCAACAGAGCTAACAACACATGCGCGCTCCACATTTTTCAAGTGGCCTTCATGTATGTTGAGGGGGCGTTTGCGCAAGCAGTCATCGATTTGCGTGCGCATTCTAGAGAGAGAGAGAGAGAGAGAGAGAGATAGAGAGAAAAAACTTTATTAAAAGGTCAGTCAATTGCTCAGGCATGGCCCGTTCCCATAGCTGTCGGCCGGAATCCCTTGGGACGCGGTAGCAGCAAGGGCTTGACTGATGATGTCGCGCTGGACGTTGGGATCTGGGCTGCAGAGCAGGGCCTCCGAGGATTCTACAGTGCGAGAACCATCGTTTTGACTTGGACATGTCCACACCATGTGGACCAAATTCGCTACCTCATCACAAAATTTACACTGGGACTGGAAAACTGCGGGGTGCCACTTGCTGTAAAGTGCGGGGTTTGGAAAAACCCCGGTCTGTAACTTTCGCCACAAAATCTCGTTTTTCTTACTTAGTGAGTTGTCCGCTCTCGGGTACACTTGCCGATTCAGCCTGTAGTGTGCGACGATTTCATGGTATGTGCGCATATACTCGCTTCTTTGTTCGGTAACTTGGGAGGTTCCAGGGGTCGACCGGTAGGTGAGACCTCGGGCGACGGAATGAGCCTCCTCGTTCCCTCTAAGTCCTTGGTGAGCTGGAGCCCAGACAAGCAGAATCTGCTCTTTGGGAACTCCTACCATGTTTAATATACGGACGGCAGTCTCCGTCACCCTTCCCGATTCGTAATTTCTCACAGCGTTTTTGGAGTCGCTGATGACCACCCTGATCCCCTTTTGGCTGATGGCCAAAGCTATGGCCACTTCCTCGGCCTCTACAGTCTCGACACCAAGT
The DNA here is from genome assembly GCF_043290135.1 of Rhipicephalus microplus. Lineage (NCBI taxonomy): Eukaryota > Metazoa > Arthropoda > Arachnida > Ixodida > Ixodidae > Rhipicephalus > Rhipicephalus microplus. Next base: position 63,983,491 of record NC_134704.1, on the reverse strand, counting down.
ACTGTGCAGCACGCAATTAGGCCACCATCTCCCCTGACCGCCACTGCCGTGTGTGCCGCTTTGCTTTCATATTCCGCAGCGTCTGTATACGCGACGTCCTGTCGACCAGTGTACCTAGATTGTAATGCCTCTGCCCTGGCTTTACGCCTGCCTTCGTGAAAGTTAGGGTTCATATTTCTGGGTAGCGGAGGTATCTTTATCCTGTCCCTGATCTGTATCGATATGTCTTTTGAACGCGCTTGCTCACGCGTGGGCTCATAGCCCAATCTCTTTAATATTGCTCTCCCCGTTTTAGATCCGAGTAGTCTTTGATGTTGTGCAGTCACAGTAGCCTCAATTAGCTCATCGAGTGTGTTAGATACCCCCAACTTCATAAGTCTGTCAGTTGACGTGTTTGGGGGAAGTCCGAGCGCGACTTTCACACTTTTCCTGATAATGGTGTCGAGTTTGCCCCGCTCCGCTTGGTTTAATTTTAAATAAGGTGCCACGTACACTATCCTACTTATTATGAAGGTCTGCACTAATCTAAGAAGGTTCGCCTCCTTCATCCCAGCATGCCTGTTTGCTATTCGTCTGATGAGACATGTCTGATTAGAACTGGCTTCCAACCTAGCAAGAGTTTCAGAATTCCTACGGTTCGCCTGAATCCTTAGTCCAAGGACACGGATACTGTCGACCGCGGGGATCTCTGCGCCGTTAACATACAAGTGGATGTCCACTTCAGGCCTGTTGTGGAGCCGCCGTTTTCCGGCGGGCATGAGGAAGAGTGCTTCCGACTTTTCGGCCGAGCATTTAAGTCCTTTGGGCTCCAGGTACTCCACGATTTTATCAATGGCGATTTGCAGAGAGCCTTCAATTTGGCCGTCACTGCCCTTGTTCATCCGTAATGTTATGTCATCCGCGTAAATGGTGTGATTTAAATTCTCAATATCCTTTAACTGTTCAGGCAGTTTCAACATCACAATGTTGAAAAGGGTGGGTGATAACACCGAGCCCTGAGGTGTCCCCCTGTTGCCTAATTTAATGTCCTCGATGGATTCTTCCCCGATTTTTAAAGTGGCTGTCCTGTTCGAAAGGAAGTCTTTGACATAATCATAAAGTCGCTTTCCGACGTTCAGGGAGCTTAGATTCTCCAAGATTGATACGTGCCTCACGTTGTCAAATGCTTTTGCCACATCTAAACCCACGATAACTTTTGTGTCTCGCGTTGGCTTGTCTATAATTTGGTCCTTGAGCTGTAGCATCACGTCGCACGCTGATAGTCGGGGTCGAAAACCGATCATGGTGTCCGGATACATACCATTGTCTTCCATGTACCTATTGAGCCGCGTCTGAACGACATGCTCCATGAGCTTACCTACGCAAGACGTTAACGATATCGGCCTAAGATTCTCGAAACAGAGTTTTTTACCCGGTTTAGGAATGAAAATTATATTTGCGAGTTTCCACTCCTGCGGTATCGTCCCTTTTTCCCAACACTCCTGCATGTACGTTGCTAGGTTAGCGATGGACCTATCGTCTAAATTACGGAGCATTTTGTTAGTCACTCTGTCCGACCCTGCCGCTGATCTAGTCCTTAGCCGATTAATCTCCGCTCGCACCTCAGCCAGGGAGATAGGGGCGTCTAAGGCTGCGTTTTCCCGCCCTCCATAATCTGGGAGAGGTTCGGATCCGGCGGGATTAATGTATCTGCTCCGAACTTCTTCTAAGAGTTCCTTCCTAGTACCTTCAAATTGGTGCGCCATTCGTTCCAATTGTTGTTTAGACGCTGTCTTCGTGCTCTCCGGATCTAAAAGGTGACGAAGAAGTCGCCACGTCCCGGACGTACTTATATTTCTATCCATCTCCTGACAGACGTTCCCCCACCTTTGCTTCGTGAGCGTGATGGCGTGCTCTTCAATTTGCCTGTTTAAAGCTGCTATTTGTTTCCTGATACTCCGATCCCATCTCCTCTGTTGGAGTCGGTTTTCCAAAGCTTTCTTTTTCTTCCAAAGATTTACTAATCTCGTGTCTACCACTTCGTTGTCCTCCTCGGTTTCCACCACTTCAGTGGCTTCCTTAACAGTACGTAACACCCCATCGCACCACTCGGCAATGTCGGAAATGGGAGTCGGGTCGCCTCTGAGGTCCCTGAAAGAGTCCCAACTTACGGCCTCTACCCTTCGTTTCCGAGGTGTTGCCGGGCCTCCCTCTACCACTATTTCTATGATCATCTGATCACTGCCTAGGTCCTCGTTTGTGTTGCACCACGTGGCACTAGTGCCGCTCCCCGTCAGGGTAAGGTCAGGTGTGGTATCAACCGCGACACTATTTCCCTTCCTCGTTGGCTGCAACGGGTCGGTTATCAAGTCCAGATTATGAGTTTGCATGTCATCCCACAATTTCCTGCCCTTAATTGAAGCCTGCTTATATCCCCATGCCGTGTGGTGAGCGTTAAAGTCACCGACGATCAGCAATGGGTTGTTCTTACTCTTACGTCGCGTAGAAGCGAAGAGATCCCCAAAGTCGCATCGCCTTTGTCTGGGAGAGCTGTATATATTTAATACGAACAAGCTAGCGTTTTTCTTTTTTTGGGGTATTAGTTCTATGAGAACATGGTCGATGTGTGCATTACCAATGTCATGCTGCACCGCCGTAACGTTTCGCCTGACCAGGGTGGCCACCTGCGTACTCGTGCCTTCGCTTACATAGGATTTATACCCCGGCAGCGTCGCCTTTCTCCCACATTCCTGTTCAGCTATAACATCCGGTCGATCCCCTTTCCTCAGGAATTCCTGCAGAACCGCACGCTTGCGCGTGAAGCCTCTGCAGTTCCATTGCCAAACGGTGTTCTTACTGAATCTGTGAGCCATGATTGCCACTAAGGGGATTAATCGGCCTGCCTAATACTTCTTGGGCGAGCTGTTCATACGCCCGATCCCTCTTCGCGAATTCTGTTTTAAGTTCCTCGGTAAGTTTATTATCCCGCTGATGCAACTGCTGATTCAGATTTTGAAACATTTCGAACATTCGTTTCTCGAAGGCCTTACGCCATTCATCGTCCTGGGTAGATTTGGCTTCAATGTTTGCCTCCAGTTGCGCTATTTTCATGTCTATCACTGTCGCTACGTTCTCCCCAATTACGGGCTTTTCCGCTTCTTTTGCCCTCTTTTTCGCTGGAGGTGGAGTAGCGCTCTGCTCCTCCGGCATTTTTATATTTTGATTCTGTGGCATTCGTGGTAGGGAAACCGTTGTTGTGTTAGACGACTTAATAGCTATTTGAAGCTCCTCTATTTGCCGACTCATCATTGCTAGCTGCTCTTTAAGCATGCGATTCTCTTCCTTAATGGTTAACATTTCTTCATCGCGTTTATCCTGGGAGGCCCTATCTCCCCAACCCACCTTGCGGTTCGGCGACGTGGGTCTCCCACTGTTGAGGACAGCACTGCCGGAAGTCCCCTCGTTTACTGGACCAGTCATTGGTGGCAGATCTCCTTCTTGTCTTTCCGGTAGTCTTGGGAAGGAACCTGCTCTTCCTCTTGACCCTCTACGATGCTTCGACCGGCTCCTGGACCGTTCTTTGATCTCTTCCATTCTGCACGTTTGTGGATCGGCGTCTTTCGCTTTCCGCTCTTCTCCTTCCATTCGCCGCCAGGCCTCCCACTGTCTCTTTTTTATTGTATAAGGGGTCCTGAAAGCTTCCTTGCATTTCCGATCTGCTGTCAGATGACCTTTTCCGCATAGCTTACACTTGGGCTCACATGCATGGTCCTCGGGTGGAGCTGTCATTCCGCATCCCCGGCAGCGAACATGGTCGCTGATACACACGTCCGATCTGTGTCCTAGCTGGCCACATCGGTAGCACACCTCGTATCGTTTCTTATAAAGCACGCACTTCAGCGGTACGCCGTAATAGTACATCCACCTGGGCACTGTCTCATTTTTGAAGATGATGACCACTGAACTTGAGTTCCCCAGCTTCCTAACACCAAGTATCGGCGGGTTCCTTGAGTTGTCGAAGGCCTCTGTCAGTTCCTCTACTGACAATCTCGGGTCGATGCCGCGCACCACACCCCGCCCGCTATCTGCGTGCGGCGCGAGGTACGCCGTGACGTCATAGCTCTTGCCTTCAATCTTGATAGACTTAATCCTGGTCACCTTCCAGACAGTGTCTATGTCTGGAGTGCTGAAAATCAGGGTGCCTTGCTTGTCGTTAACAATGAACACTTCCTTTTCTTGTCCCTTAATCCACGGAATTTGCGCTGCCATGCGCACCGCCTCACTGAGCCTGGTGTTCGAAATTTTTGTGAGCGCCAGCCCGCACTTCGGACGAATGATTATCTTGTAGTCGTTCGCCGGCAATCGCGGTAGGTACGACGCAATCGAGCGCTCCGTGATCTTGTGCCCCAGCTTTTTGTATGCTGCGTTCGCAGCCGCCGTCTTCATCCTGTCTTCGCCGGGCTCGGTTCCACTTTCTGCCCGGGCGTTGCCATCTTGGCGTCCCTGTCTGTCACCTCTAGCGGCGTCACGCAGCTCTTTAACATGTTTTCCAACTTTCGTGATCCAGTCAGCGGTTCTAAATTCTTCAGGGGTAATTTCAGTACCCTCCACGGTCACCTCCATTGCCGTCGCGTCTCCACAACGGGGCTCTGAAGCGAACGCCGGGGGCGTCGGCCACCGCCGAGCCGCCGCGTTTGTTCACCGCTAGCGTTAGGCTTTGCTGGGCGGAGACGCAGTCGACACCAAAATAGCCATAAAATGCCCCAAAACGTACTCACAATCCTGAAGTCGTGGTCTAGATGGTCCAGAGAACTTCAGGCAGGAGATTATAGGAGTTGTTTGCTGTAACTGCACAATTTCCACCAGACCAAACAACTTTCCGCGGAGCTGATGCGAGGCACATTCGAACTCCCAGGCCCCCTGGTGGCCATCCTCGCGTTCTAGAGGACTTAAATTTTTGAAACAGTACTGAAAGCAACGGGAAAAAGAACAAAAGTGTGCCGCGTATATAGACCTCAGCGCTATCCGTGTAATCGCGTTCGCTACTTCTATTTGCCTATGATGAATTGGTGAGTTGCATTTGGCTAAAGCTATGATATAATCTGTTTTTTTTTTTGCATGTGTGACAGGAGGCTGAACGTTGACTGGTGGTTTTTGCTACAGCGTATATAGCCTCATCCGCTGCGCACCTTATTTAACAACGGCGCTTTGGTGGAGCTCTCCCATGTGTGATGATCCATAAAAGTAAACAAACGAGTGGTAAATCACCTTTGAGTCGATTTTTTTCCCTCGTAATTGTAGCATTTACGCAGCCCACTTTCCCATATACTTCAAATATAAAACGTAGCTACGTGGCACCGGCCGGACGCGACGAGCTTGGCAAGATGGCAAAGGTATCAAGACTGAGAATGCGACATTGCCAGAACTAAAGCCTCCGAGAATTAAAAAAAAAATGCCGCCATATCCACGAAGTGAATGATGATGAGTGGGCGAAGCTCCGGAGGTAAACCTGGTAAACCATGAATCCTCCGTACATTTTGCCCACTCGATTTTATTGCAACGCTCCCCCTAGCGTATACGTCGCCGCACTATATCGAACGATGACACGCGCCATATGTGGCATCATTCCTATTTTATAACACCTCGCATCTTTCATAATCAACTACACGTACCGCCGTCTAGTTTATAACATCTTGCATCTTTTGGACGGACGGACGGACGGACGGACGGACGGACGGACGGGCGGATGGGCGGATGGACGGATGGATATGGCTGTACCCTTTAGATCGGGCGGTGGCTAGCGTAATACTTAGAACTGAACGAGAGGTGGCTACATACAGGGGACGCACAGCCCACGCCTTAAGGAGCTTCGCTCCTAAAAAAAAACTTTTCGAGACTACTCCGCGAGAGGGTGGGCACATGCGTAACGGCATCGTGACGAAGGCGTACTCAAGTGAGAAAACAGTTTTTCTTCCTGGACAAGCACTTCAGGTATATTGTTGCAAGCTGTGTGACTGACTATCCGAAATTCTGTGCCGTGCGCTAGATTCGCTCATCCTCCACCTTCACATGGCAAAACGGCTCACAAATTTACATCGAATAGTTTGCCGGGAATCGGACCACGTGGCCTGCCGTCGCATGGCATCCTAGATTGGACAGAATGCGTTTTTGTTTCAACCGAGTGAGTCATTTCGGAGGCCATCGCGGCCGAAATTCGGCGGCCTCTTCAGTCGAGAGATATGAGGGTGAGGCACGAGTGAAAGAGCGTTTTATAATAACTTATTAGCTCATTTTCAAGAATAAACGAAAAACTTAGCAGGGACTTAGCTAGGCTATGCCAGGATATACGTATAGCGTGAGCTATATACAGACGGACGCATCGAGGGACGCATCGACGGGTGCATCGACGGACGCATTGACGGATGAACAAACGGTGAGATGGATGGATGGATGTATGGATGGACGGGCGTACGGACGCACTAGCGAGCGAGCTCAGACGAATCAAACGTCACTGTAGTGATGCCACTCCAGGAGCTTCCAGGCCTTCTCCGGTGCGCCAGCTGTGCGCTGTGTGACGTCACCGTTCTTCGGGCATGCGCAGCACGACTTTCGATAAGCTACGCGAAACTGCTCAGCCTCGGGCAGTTGAGAGCTTACGCTGCAAAAAGAAAGGTTGCCCGAGCTTCCTTTTTTTCACTAGCAATGAGTCAGTATTTTTCGCACATACTGGGAATGCTTTCTCGCACCGTTCAACGAACTATAGATGTGCCTCGCGGTAAAGGCTTATGCAGAGCACTAGAGCAGCAAATTAGCTTAACCAGGCGAAAATGGAGGTGGGTGTAAATTTGTCGTTGATTTACTCCCGCCAGGAGCTACGGAACGAGTTCTATGGTTGCATCTACTCCGTTTGCTATTGGAGCTATGAAAGTACAAGAGAAGTAAGCGTACTCCAACAGGAAAAATGGAGCTATTATCAACTTACTCCCGCACAAACTCAAACGGACGGAGTGTTACACTTCATTTACTGTAGGTCCCGTGCCTACGAGCTAATGCTTACTATGTGCTATTCGAACTTCGCGTAAGAGAGGGGATTCACTGATCAGATAACTTATAGAAGCGCGTTGTATCAGAAAGAAGTGATTGTGTCAGATACACCTGTGGTATTGCGCAACAAATTAAATTCTTTTTTTTTTCTTCTAAGGTTTGTTGTTCTCAGCCGTGTTTTGACAATATTACGGTATTCATGGAGGATATTATGAGCATTTGCGCATGCTGACCTCATGCAATGTAGAGTATCGACCAAATCTAACGTGAATACGGCATTAGTATTCAAGTTGGTAAAACTGGAACGTTTTTTCTACTTTCAGTTTTTAAATAATTCATGGGATTAAATGTCCCGAAACCACAACATGATTGAGAGACTCCGTAGCGGTGGGCTCCGGAAATCCTGACCACCTGGCATTCTTTGACGCGCACTTAAAGATGACCGTTGTTTGACGTGCAGTCGTGGTGTCTATAAACAGGATAACACTTTTCCGATTCATGTATTATAAATCACTTTCGTTGATGCCTTTATTGCTAACGAGGTGTCCAAACTAGACGTGGACGACTCTGTACGTTATGTAGGAAATTTTTCCCAATATATTTGCGTGTTAGTTCTTGCCCTCGGATGCATGTGTTCTTTCATATCCCGTACAAAACTTGCATTCTGCAGTTTATCGTTATGGACCAACTACAGCGCAGCAACGACTTCTCTAATGGAAGGAGCCCTGCGAAATGGTTGGAAGCCCGTATACATTGTGTTGTCAGTGCACGGTAAAGAACACCATATGGTCGAAATTTCTGGAGCCCTGCATACGGCGTCTCTCATAATCGCATCTTGGTTTTGTGACGTAAAACGCGAAAGGAGCTCTGCCATTGGTGAATGCCGTCGTCAGAACGAGTCTACTGCCGCTGAACGTTCCGCTGTGATCTTTCACAAAGGCAACACGACACTTGGGAGACTAACGGCGTTTCGATGACGCGCACTCAGTGCTGCAGCATGCCTGCAGATGGCAGCCGAGCGGCCGCACAAACCGTCGACCTCTCTACGGAGAGTCCGCGGGCGACGCCGCTACAATCGAATGGCCGGCCATGACTCGACCCTGCGACGCCCCGGCGGTATGCGCGCGTGTTGCGAGACGCACCGGAGCCTCGCCGGAGTTCGAGCTCTTCGCACCCTTTCCCGCACAGCTGCGAGAGGGCGCGTTGTCCACGCGGCCCGTCACGTTAACGCACACACCCACGAGCACAAGTGGTCGCTGTTCTTTTTTCAAGGGCGGAAACATCGCTGGCGTCGCCCGCAGCAACAGCTGTGCGCAGCTACGGCCACGGCTTGCGCGCGCTTCCGTGACGTCGAAAGCCCGGTACGGGTAACCTTCCGAACATATACCTTCCGGTATAGGTAACCTTCCGAACAACCTCTGAAAATACAAAGGACAGGAGCGCTATTTTCTTTCCTGGTATTTCCCGTGTTCTCGGCATAATTCTTGACTCCAGCAGCCTGTGACGTCACGAGGAAGTAAGCGTGCGATTGGTCCATATGTAACGAGAGAGATCAGTTTCGAGTTGACTGCTTTGCCAAGCAGCCGCACACCTAGGTCCGTCGTGTATCGCGTGCCTACCGTCTGATGTCTAATTCGCCGGAGCGCGTTTAGGTACGCAAAAAAAAAAAAACGGTGAGTCGTGACGTCATGGCGCGCTTGACCACGTCGGCGCACCGAACCCGCCAGCACAATCCCAGAGAAAAAATGATTTAAGTAGACGAAATGTACGATAACAAGACTTTTAAACAAACTTTACAAGTCTGCGCGTGCGAATGAAGTTGTTGAGATGTTTGTATAGCGATCCGAAGAATGCGTACAGATCTTTTAGGGGCATCAGATGGGCGGCCACGTTAAACCTCATTCTAGGGCTAATGTGATTAGCCTCTCTGCACGGCGTGCGTCTACAAGTGTATCTATGGAGGCAGCATTTGTTGTGGTGAAACGCATTCGGTCTTCCTCATTCGTGTCGAGAGCTGTGAAAGCGGCGTGGCGTCAAAACGACGTTGTGGAAAAAAGACCGCAAACGGGTGGCGCGCTCCAGCCAATCAGGGGAGGTCTAATTGGGCATGGCCACGAATCGGACGCCACGGGAATAGCTCTCCTGATTTCACTTCGCTTTCTGTGAACGAAAAACGCGAAACCCTTATAGGCTGCTCAGCACTTAGTGCGGACGTTTCCCCCGTGTGTTACGAAGTAAGAAGCGGCGAGGAGGAAATAGCGCCTGTCAGAAGGATGGTGAAGGCAAGAAAGAAACCACTCTCTCGTCATTGAACCCGAGTGGTTAAAGGGGCCCGGCAACTCTTTCTGAGCATGGTCAGAAAATGCTGCCGGTCGGTAGTAGACGCTCCCGAAAACACGCGAGCCAAATAAAATAGTGCAGCACGTGACCTGGAATTCAGAATAAATTATCAGTTATCTAAAAATTGTTTTCTCTTCTCTCGAGAAATGACGGAGACGCTCAAAAATCGCGCGTAGAAGACCATCTATCAGTCATTGGCTGATTCGAACATGGCGCGCTCGGTCGTTACAGGGATCGCCACGGGAGGCCGCGACTTGTCCACGCGTGCGCGCATGATTACGCGGGAAATGCCGCGTATTCGATGAAAAGAAAAAGTTCTCAAGGTCACGAGGTGCGCGTGACGTATTTTCTTTGCCCCTGCCATCCCTCCCTGCTTAGTCTCCAACGCGTTCGCCAGGACAAGAGATGAGCGAATGCGATTGCAGCGTGCGACAATTGTTTGGTACTCCGCTCGTACTGGACGGATTCCTAAAATTTTTGCGGCGTTGAATTCGTTACATGATAAGCTCTGTTAGTGAATTAATTCCATAAATACTTGGAAAAGTGTTTCAGGGCCTCTTCAAGTGTACTTTGTTGTTCCGCTTATTCCGAGGAAAAAAAATTAAAACACCTACGCTCACAAACTGTCCGGGGGGTGCTAGTGCGGGATGCCCCTACGTTCAAGACAACGGCCGACGAGGCACGTCGTGACGGACCGGGCGCAGTCGTGTATGCATGTGTCCTGGCAGACTGTTTGCCTACTTTATCCGTTCACGCAGCTGCAGCGAGTGAATAAAAACGTACGCACGCACTGAGCCAGCACTCGCCGGGATTTAGTTGGGCGCTTTGAAAGTGCAGTTCCCGGAAGGCAGTGCTGTTCGACACCAAACGGCGAAAGCGAGCGCGGTGCGGTGAGCTCACACGGAAGGTTGGCTGATATCTCAGTGTATAGTTACGTTTTGTACATAAGGATGTAGCAGTGGCGCGCGATGAAAGCGCTGGCCTGGTCATTTCACTTGCTGTCGAAGCAGGCTGCTTCGATCCATTTCCTGCTATAAAATTTGTTCCTAACAGTACCCTATTCCAGTCATTGTGTTAGGAGGTATCAGAATACCAATCAGCAAACAATTCACCTTTTTCCGATGCCCCAGCTCCGGGCATTAAGGTTATTTCTTTAAATGCTTGCCTGGTCTTTGTTTTAACAGCGGGGCTACTTGAGCTTGAGTTCCAGCAGTGACAACTCGAAACTCAGCGCAACCGTGCAAGTGCAGCATAGCATAGCTGCTGAAGAACGCAAAGTTGGGATAGTTGGTTGATATGTTCATTCTTAAAATGTTTAACTGCGCCAATGAAACAGACACAAAGAAAGTAGAGGACAGCACGTGCGCAGAAACAAAGACACAAAGAAAGTAAAGGAAGTTCGCAGTCTGCGCATAGTCTTTTTGTGTCTGTTTCATTAGCGCATTCTTTCAAGAATGAATAGCAACTGGTGGGAAGGTGAAGTTAGGGTGAGGAAGACAAAGGACGGGGCAGAGTGAAGTATATCATAGCATAGCCTTGTACAGTATGCAAGTGGTGGAAAATGGGTGTGAGGGTGAGGAGCAAGGGAAGAGAACCAGATCCGCTGTACCCTCACTCTTCACACCTCTAGTGCGTACTTTATCTATTCAGCCGCAAAAAGTGTATGTGAGGGAAGCTGACATCATTATAGGTAGAAATTAGAGGTACAGTCACTCCAAACACGAGTTGCAACACGCTGGCTGTGGTTAAAGTGACCCTAAGCCTGAACAATCACACCAACAAATGCTAACTTGGCTCAGAAGGTACCGCTCATGGACATAGTTAGTCTCACCATATTTTTTTTATGTAGGTGCCACTTTGTTGGCGCCATTTTGAGTGCTGGCAGCTTGTTGTGACTCATATTGAACGTGACTGTATAAACTGGTTGCGTTGTTTAATAGAATGACTACCTACTGTCGTATGCGCTAGTGTTCATGCTAAATGTTTACATTGCAGTCGCCTTGTATGCGTAGGTTCCCTAAAACCACGTAAGCACAGAACATCTTCAGGACCCTGTGGCGTACGGCAACATAGCCCGTTGTTATTGAGTGAACGTTCCCTTTTTTTCTCAAAGAAAAAAACTGAAAATTTATTTTCTGCTCTGTAATTTTATTCCAGTGCTCGTCTAATTCAAGCCTGAACGAACCAGCGATGAGCACTCGTACTGCTCACTCCGCTAGCGAGCGGAGAAATCCGGCTCGCGCGCCTTCCCTGTTCGCGCCACTTGTTTGTGGAGAGTGCGTATGCCGGGAAAAGAGAGACAGAGGCTGAAAGAGCGCATCAACTAGTACACTCCAGTAAAAACAAAACGAAAGCAATCTTGCCGGCGCGACCTTCAAAAGCTGGCGACAAGGAAGCGTGCGCGTGCGTGCGTTACCAGCGGAGCGATCTCTTGACAGATTCGGTTTCGTTTTTGTTGCAGGTCACGTGGGAATCGCCACGCCCATGACGTCGCTTCCTGCGTGACGTACGAGAAGTTAGGCTTATCGCTCAGCTGTGCGGGGAGGGGGCCGTGCGCCTCGAAAGTTTTTCTCGGCTGCCGTTCCCGACTACGAGTGCAAATGAAGAGATCCGGCCGTAGGAGAAAGATGTCGGCGAATCTGCCCGGCGAGTTTGCCAAGTTCGCCAAGAACAGCAAGTACCTGCGTCGGATATGGAGAGACACCAAGGCGTCGCTCGACGACATCGCCAAGTGCGGCTATTTCAGCGAAGGTGAGTTGCGTGGAGCAAGCAGTGCAGCAGTCGTGGCTGTGTGTTTCGCTGCAGATGCTCGCGTTTTCGCTTCAGTATTCCTTCCTACATTGCTCCGTTAATCGCCGAGCCTATTTGATGGTGAAGTGTGCATGTGCTGTCATTCTACCGGTATTTCCCGCTAGTAACGCAAGGAGCCGCGCTTTTCTTTTGTTGTTTTTTAATCACCTTCGTGAGTTGCTCCTCGCAGCCGTCCAATCACCTGTTGCGCGTGCGTGCGGCGCAGCGCCTTGCGCTCGCTGTGTTTATTTTCGCTTTATTCTTTACCTTCTTGCAGTTGTTTCTGAGAGTGCCTCGCCGTGCTTCCTCGTCATAAACCGTTATCACGCGCACCCGTTGACAGTCCCGCGCGCATGTTATTTTTTTCCCCTCTCTTGCTTTACGACCTCTGCCGTGTTTGACAACAGAGGCGGGGCAAAGTCGTGTGTGCGTCGGATGCACATGAGCACCTCGTGTAATAAATGTCACGAGTTTTCAGTTGGCGCCTGCGTCCGCACATTTAGCTACTTGTGTGCGCGCGAAATGTTAAGTGCGTACAGCTAGGTGTTGGTTTAGCTCTTCCGATAACTTTACGATCAGCGATGTTGGGCTTGTGTGTCCATTTTATTCCTTTTGCGTCAGAAAATTTCCAGAGTGGCCCATTCTCCGATTTTTCTCGGCAAGTGCCAGTCATCGCGCACACAAGCGACGCTGCTTGCATCATAAAAAGCGAACGTGCGATTTACGTATCCGTGCTCGCCCACTACAGCGTATCGTCCGTTCCTCCAATTTTTTTTTTTCTTTTTGCGCCGCGAACTTAGACAGACAGCAGCATATCTTCCGTGTCTTTAGTCTTTTCGTGCTCTTTTCGCCATGTTGAGTACGTCATCTCCGTCCCACTAGTTCCGTGCAGTGTAGTGAGAGTTACGAGTAGCGAGAGCGGGCTGGACCTTTTCAGAAGACTGATAGGTTCGCCCACTATGATCCGCTGATCTTTTTGTGAGGCTTGCCTCCATGCAGCGGTTGATCGAACACCCCTCTCCCTTTAAAGGGCTGCGCGGGACTCGCAGCTTTTCTTCATCCAGCTCGGATCGGTAGTCCACTTGCCTCAGTGCGTGCGCAGCCGTGGTTGGTTGGAACTGGTACGATGTTATCTGGCCCAAGTTCGTGTAATCGACGGAGAAATCACCCCCGGTCAGAGGAGCGTTAGCGAATGAGGGCCCCTGCTGGTACAGCGATTAGATATACTGAAAAAGGCGGGGCGAACTGCGCCCTTATCAGCTTCTTTGGTAGCTACGCTTATAGCCGCCTAGCTCTGGCACGTTGTGCGTCACATCTACGAGCTTGCTTTGACCTGGTATGGAAATAAACGTCCTCATTGTCTTGGGCCGCAGTTTTCAAAGAATGAGCAGCTATGAACGTCATTCGTTTGACGCCAATGCTGTTTTCGCTTTCTCTCATTTTACCTGTAGTGTAAATTGTTGTGTTCATGCTTGGAGCCCGCTGCTGTTGTATAGAGAGTTCGTGGAAATCTTTTGTCTGGACAAAATGAGAAGCTGTCAGTCCTTCTCTTTCACCAGGAAAAATCTTTCACATGTTGACATTGATTAGTAATTGACCGATACGAGAAGCAGACACTTGTAAACAGCAATGAATGAAGGAGTCAATCGAGGTTCCTTTCATATTGTCTAATCACAGGCTGAGACAAGCTTCTTACAGCTGATGATGAGAAAACTAGTGGTAAATAAACGGGTACACAAGAAGACACGCAAAACAGGCGCTATTCTTCTTATGTCCCCGTTCGTTCAGTGCTATTTTTGTCATCTGTTTGCACCAACAAGCTCAAATTTCAGTAATGCTATTCTTACAGCTGTTGTACGGTGTGCCATGAGTTGCATATGGTCATCAACTGGTGGATTTGAGGTACAGAGAGTGTGCCTTGAACAATTAAGCACAGTGCTCGGCATGAACCTTGGCGTTGGCAACTTTTGTAGGATATGTTCCGTTCTCAGCTGTGCATCTGCATGCCAGCACCATCATAATGACTTCACAAATCAACAGAGATTGCTCATTGGAGCACTCCGCTTGGAATTCGCACTACTTACCTGGTCAAAAGACAATCTCTAAAGTGCCTCACACATCGCCTAGACTTCCGACCCTTTTCGGAAGAGAAGCTTCTGGGTGCTTGGGAATGTGTAGATCATGCCCAATACAACCCTAACAGCTTGCTCGCATTTCTAAGCAACACAGGTTTAGGTTCCCGTCTTTAGAGCATGTGCTAATGTAGCTAATGTAGAGACTTCTGTGCGTGTCCTACACCGAACTGGACAGTGTACGCAGTGACTCATTGGGCTATTTCACAATCACCCCTAATCATGCCCTCTTTCTTTTTCTTTTCCCTTACCCCTATGAGGAGTAGCAGGCTAGAAACCGCTTTCCAGGCTGACCACCCCTCCTTCTTGCCATTAAAGACCTTCTTACCTGATGATGTCACACATGCCTAGTAGATGTTTTTACTTCATTCCGATGGAGGCGGAAATGTTGTAGTCTCGTGTGCTTAGATTTGGGCGCACGTTAAAGAACCCCAGGTGGTCCAAATTTCCGGAGCCCTCCACTACGGCGTCTCTCATAATCATATGGTGGTTTTGGGACGTTAAACCCCACAAATCAATCAAATAAATGTTTTTACTTCAAGAGCTTCTTCAAAACTGACAACCTTGTGGCATTTCATGAATCAAAGCATTTCAGGACATCACTAAATGACCCTTTATAACATTGGAATTCAGAGCAGTGACAAGTATGATCTTGTTTTCAAATAGAGCAAGGAGTACATAAGAGTGATCATCTGATTCAAAACACAGAAAGTTAGGCTAGAAAACAACAGTAATTTCATGAAATTGGTGCATGGCCTTATGCCACATTGTGTAATTTCTATTATGTTCCTATGGACAGCTTTGTGAAGTTCGTTTGGGCTTAGCATTTTAAAAGTGCACAGAAGTGATACCAGACATGTACAGATAATGCCCTCTAACAAGTAGTCATTTTTTTTTTCAAGTTGCATTGCGGAGATCTTGTGGTTTTTATGCACCTGTTCATATTGCCAAAATTGTTCCTTCACGTATTCCACACTCTCAATGCTTTTAAGGGAGTAACATAAATATTTTACGAAAAATTCCTCAAAAAATTGATCCGTGTGTTTCATGCCAAAAAATATCTTTTGAAGCTTTTATTATGTAGTTGGAGTAAGGTTACATTTTTTGCTTATGTGTTAGCTTTTTCTTTCTGTGGGCACAGCTTGTTCTTAACAATACACTCTTTTGTTCTCAAAGAATGTCAGGACTATTGATTTATGAGGCCAAGAAAAAAACAGCTTTAGATCGAGTTTTTTATTCACCACAGCAATAGTTTAGCTTAAGTATAGCATTGGGCTGAGGCTGCCATGTTTTTTGTGGTTGAGCCTTTGAGGTTTAAATTGACTTCTTCCTAAACTGAATTGCTCATCATTTTCTGGCTGGTAATCATTTTCTTGCTAACCTTAATAGTTACTGGAAAGGCAGAGTACTCATCTGTTTCCAGCTTGAATAATGACATATTGGGTATCAGGCAAAGTGTTCAAAGTGTCTGGAAAGTCTCATCCCAGCTTGCAATTCTAAATGGAAATTTCTAATCGATATCGTAACATGTTCTGATTAGCATCTTGTCATTTTTTGTATTTTATCTCCTCCAGTTTGTCATTGAAGCAACATGGGCTTGCTTGTTAGGCACATTTTTAGTTGCAGGTCTCTATCACAATTTTTTCGTGTAAGTAGCTTTTGCACGTCTTGGTTTCCTGAATGAAGGAAACAAGTGTACATTTTAAGGAATTGTTTTCTTTGTTAGATACAGTAAGTATTAATGAGGTTTAACTGACAATTATGCCAAGGAAAGTGTAGGGGATGTTCTCGGAAGTAATTGTAATGTAAATGTGAAGAAAGAAATTGGGACGGAAGGACAACTTGTGACCTTCGAATAATGCGTCCGATGCTCTTCCAACTGAGCTACCATGGGGGCTATGCCCCCCCCATTCAATTTATGGGGTATATATGTGCATTTCCTACAGTGGCACATTACTGAAACGCATTGCTGTCTGGTATTTTTTTTCTATGTGCACTGCTTTCTGATGCAACAAATTTGTGCCTCTCAAAATTTTGTGAACCTGCCACCGCACTTTTTGATTTGCCTTGGTCCTAGGTTAACCAGCAGAAGTTCAGGAACGCTCGGTGGTCAAAATGTCTGGAGCCCTCCACTACATCATCTCTCATACTTGTATAGTTGTTTTGAAATAGAAAACCCTATATATTATTAGGTTAACCAGCAGTGCCTTGTAGTAAAGTTCTTACAAAGTCGATGGCTGTATCGTGGTAGTGTAAGTGGCACCTGCCTCGGATGCTCAGGTTTCCTTCGATTATACCAACTAGTGCCGTCATTCAGCCTGGTCTCTACATAGCAAGACAGCTGTTTGGGGTGGTTGGTAACGTTTCATTCCGAATGCAAAAAGTTGGGTGCAGTATGGAACAAGGACTAAAGAGAGCAACACTGGCAAGCACTCTCAACACTGCCTCTGTATGTAGAATGGTCTCTATGTGTTGTTGACATGTTTCATATCCCCATTTCATTTTGTAGACCAACTAGCCCAGCTGCGCCTGAACGAGACCGACGACCAATTCATTGGTCGCACCGTAATGCAGCCCGTCGCCTTAGTGGTTCTCGGCCACAGCTGCTGGGCCAAGGCGCGGGTGGTCAACGAACTGTTTGGCCAGTCTGTCCTGCCGGTCACCTCACCGGTTGGGGATGAGAGCCAGCTCACCTGGAGGATGGTGAGTTGTAGAGATCAACTGTCACGTGCCCATTCTTGCGTCAAGCGGCATCGTAGTCATTGGCATAACTGATAGATAAAAAAAAGAAAAACATATGCCCAAGATCGAATAAGATTTGAATCCAGGCCCTCTGCGTAGCAGTTGAGCATTCTACCTAAGAACCACACTTCAATGGAGGTGAAAATGCTGTCGGCCCATATGTTCTGATTTGGGTGCACACTGAAGAACCCCCAGGTGGTCAAAATTTCTGGAGCCCTCTACTACAGCGTCTGCCATAATCGTATGGTGGTTTTGGGACATAAAACCCCCCTTATCAATCGTCAAATCACAGAAACACACTGGTGCTTGAAGGTAGTATGCAGAAAGACCCCATACAGGCGTCAGGTCAGGCAATGTAATGAAATGTAATGTAATGGGGGTTTATTAAACGAGCCAACCAAGCGGGTGGTAGCTCGAAAAGATTGCAGGTAGACCAAAATGATGGTGCTCGATCGCCGATCTCGTGCCTTCTTTTCGTGGTGATGACAGTTTAGCCCATAGTATTAACGTCTTCCTTCTTCATTATATATGTAATACATCACAATACCTATGTAATATAGCGCGGAAGAAGAGTAAAATAACAGCTCATCATACAATGCTGATTGCACAAGTGTGTGGTTTAATGCTTCCCACTCACTGCAAAGTGCCCGGCCATAATTCTTTGTCATCAGCCCCATGCAGCTTCAACAAGTTGTGCACAATACCTTACAGAAGCGTGGCGAGTACCTCGCTAACAGTCAAAAAGATGAATAATGGCATGGTGGGTGCTGCCTTGCTTCACAAAAATTGGTTTACGGCATAGTCAAAACTTAGTGGCAAGTGATAACTTGACACAGTTGGCCTTGCCCCAACAAGACGCTACGCTCAGAATTTGCATTGGGCAGTATCGCTTAGGCTGACCTCTCCGACTTTTTGTAAATAAACCTGCCTCTCTCTCTCTATCAGTGATTTTTTTGTTGTTGTTGTTACAATGATTGGGCTATTGATATTACTAAGCGCTCACTGTCAAAGGGACACCAAAATAATTTGGCGTGGATTTATTGCTGAAGTGTTCTAGAAACGTTGTATGATTCTTTCGTGCCAAGGACACATCTAATTTGAAAGATAGTCTCGTTTTAGTGGCACCATGCCGTTAGTGCAATTCCAACTGCTCATTTCAATAACAATGACAATGCAAAGTAACGGGACCCAAGAAGGCAAAAAACAGGCTCCAGAAGTCTCTTTTTGTTTGTTGGCTTCTTGCATCCTGTTCATTTGCCCTGTTCGCCTCTAAAACAATGGCTAAAGTGTTCAGCTGTTGGCCCAAAGATCGTAGGTTAAACCTTGGCCACGGCGGTTGCATTTAGGTGGAGGCGAAAAGCTAGAGGCTCGTGGGCTGTGCGATGTCAGTGCACATTAAAGAATGCATCAGGTATTCCAAATTTCTAGAGCACTTCGCTATGGCATGCCTCTTAATCATTAAACCTCAGTGAAATTTTGTAGCAGTTAGCCTTCAACAAAGCGCAGTTCTCTCCACATGCACAGTGAAAGCAGCTGTTGCTTGAAAATCTACTAAGCCGAAGTTTGCTGTGGATGTCCCCATCCTTGAAACTACAGTAAAGGAACAGGCATCGCTTGGTATAATGTGCCGCAGATTTCACAATTAGGGAAAATGGTCTGCTGAAAAAAGCAGAAAAAAAAAAAACTGGTACATTGCATAAGATAGTTGGTCAGTTCTGCTGAATCAATCTTTTTTTTTTTCTCTCTATTTGTTGGAAACTGGGCCAATGTGGTGCCGTGTGTAATCCTCGCAGGTTCGTTTCTCGGCGGGTAACCAGACGGAAATTAGCCTGGCCTTGCCCAATAGTCTAGAGCTGGTGGAGCACTTGGCTGCCTACGACCAGCCTTGGAGGACAATTCCACGGGCCGACCTCGAGGTTGAGGTATGTGATTAGAAGACTCTGGATCGCTTTTACTTCCATCAATATTGCATGCTGCATCTCTCTTTGCTAATTATGGCTCTCCTTAAAAATACAATGTTTGCATGGGTGATTCACAAGGACTGCTAAGACTGCCTTACTGTCTCTTTTGTTGCATACCAGTCACTCCAGTTGCTATTTGTCTTGAAGCTAACATCAAAAGTGGCAAGAGTGGATATTTAAGAAGTGATCAACAACGTAATGCACTAATGTACAGCAGACTCTCTGTAAATGTGAAGCTGTTATATGGAACTGCTCGTAACATGATTGATTTCTCATCTGAATACAGCACCCCTGTTCATCTCTCGTTAAACGGAGCTCCTGTTCAAGTGTACATATTTTGCTGGTCCCTCCTGGTTGCATTTAATGAGTCTACTGTAGTTTCATGCAATGAAAAATATTATCATAAGATTAGTGGTGACTATAAGCATTGTATCTTCAAGTTGTTCAAATTGACTACAGTTGGTGCTTGGGCTCCTTGTTACCACATCATTTTAACTAAGCTCTGACACCATCTATCGTACATGTGTCCATCTTTAACTCCATATGTGTGGTATTTTGTGCTCAAGTTACGGCATTTTCTTCTTGATGTGCAACCTCGCAATCCTTTGCTTGCCTCCTAGGGCGAGGCGCGCAAGGATCCGGCCCTTAGCGCTGCTGCCTTGGAGATACGCATGAAGCACCCGCTGCTTCGGGACGAGGTGCAGGTTGTGGCCACGCCGTGCAATGACACCCTTTCCTTCGAACAGACTTATCGCCGGGCCACCGAAGGCTGCACTCCGCTGCTGTTGTACGCCTTTGCGGAGGAAGCTTTCACGGAGAAGGTCAGCAGCCCACATGTTCAACTGTAGAGGCTTGTGTGTCTGGTGAACCGTGGAGGCACAGTATCTGGAGGAGTAGTACTAATGGGTAAAGCCCAGCAAACAAGGACTGTGGATATGCAGACACAGGTTATGTAGTTAACTTTGGGCAAGCGGGTTTGATGTATTAGATTGCCGCTTTTGTGTTTTCTGGGGCACAGAGAGCAAGCAAATGTAATCTGTTCACTTACATGTCCCTCCATGTTTATTCGTTAGAATATTTAAAGCAAAAGCATGCATTCGGCGAGTTTTCGCATCATCTCCCAACGGCAAGACCTGCGCAATGCTTACGTTTAGTTTTGTAATCCTAACTACGATTGTCCCAACTGGTGCAAGATGTTTTCTCTTGCTTTCTTTACAGGAACTTGCGGACTTGTATGAGCTGAAGCGAATCGCTCCGAAAACACCAGTGCTCTTTATTCGGGCCAACCTGCCAGCCACCTCGGAGCTGACGGAATCTGAGCAGCATGCTCGCAGTCTGCGCAATGCCAGGCTTGCAGAGCAGGTCCAGCTGTGCACTGCCTACGTTGACGGCGAGAACAGCGGCAGCGAGGACAAGCAGGCCTTGGAGAGCCCCATGCAGACTGAGGTGGTAATGTGTTTCTTCCCTGTGTTTCGTTTTCCCTTCTCGTATGTAGTTTTCAGGCTATACACGCAGTATTTCTGTTTCGGCGTTTCAGAAAGGGCCTGTGCCACAGGTCCCGTTAATTCAGGAGGCGATCACCGGGCTAATTCCAAGGGCCGAAGTATCGGCCCCCCGAACCGAACCACGAAAGCGTGGACAATTTAGAAGTGGTCCTATTTGGCGCGCCAGCGGACGCCGGCTGTGGCCCAAAGAACAAGTCAGAGCCGAGAGCTGATAAACAAAACAAAATTATATTCTCAGTTACGGCAGATCAAACGATACACAAGTATACACACTCGACAATAGTTGAATACAATATGTCGCCAATCAAACAACGTACTACACAGTACAATCAGCCACACTCGAAACAACGGACACAGACAACAATACGCACTAGAATGCAGTCGCATGCATCGAACAACCAAGACACTTAAAGACTATAGAGTTGGAAAACTTATTCAGTCCAAAGTTCTTGGAACAAAAGTCTGGATGATACTCTTCCAAGAATCACTCACTCAAAGTCCAGCGTTGTTGTCGTTTCACTGCCCCCGAAGTTTCTCTTCTAGGAAACCTCGCGTCTTCAAATGGCCACTCTCCAAGCTTCAAACTTCTTCGCCGGAAACACGTGGGCTTCACACACGCAGCTGTTGCCACGCGTCTTCGTTCGATAGCGGTAGGCACACTCTCTTGGCTGTAGCTCGAGCCTTCACCCCTCAGGTGGAAATCCTCTTCTTCTCCTCCTTTGTCACGGAAGACAAAAGGCTTCGCCCACAAGGCGGAACACCCTACGCACTCTGGCGCATACTTTCTTCTTCTCCTGCTTTGTCACTAAGGACAAAACATTCACCGACTGACGCGGCGGGATACCCAACGCACTCCAGCGCTAACTTCCTTCTTCTGCTGCTTTGTCACTAAGGACAAAATCTTCGACGACAGATACGGTGGAATATCGTACGCTCTCTGGCGTTAACTTCCTTCTTCTGCTGATCTCCCATCTCGGCTGCTCGATTAAATACCTTCCGCGCGAGATTCCAGAAAGTTCTCATCATTTCGTCGGCGCGATGCACAGCGAAGGCTGGGGGAAAGCGCGAGATGGTACGAGGGCCGTCCGCGACGGATGACGCAACCCTGCATCACCACGCCCCTTTCCATCGAGAAATTTCCAGGGCTTGCTCGGCCGCCGATGCGAGGAGGTTCAACGGCGAACCTATGCTTCCGAGGGGAAAGGTTCGGGCACCCGGGGAGTCTTTGGATGCTTGTTTTCTTTTTTTTATCCTTGACCTCTCGGCGCTTCGTCGTGAGAATTTGGCGGCGCGCCCTTTTTTGAGCGCTCGGTTTGTGACAGCCTGACATGTTTTTAAGAGAATATTGATGTGCGTCATAGCAGAGGCAGAGGGGTGGAATTTTCTGGCCTTGCGTGATCAAGACTTGCATTGAATGCATCGTTCACAAGAAGTAATCGTCGCAATGCAGTATCTCTTGCATGAAATGTTAAAGCCGCAGATCCTGTGATGAGCCCGAACAGTGAGCTCCTAAGGGCTGTCCCTAAAGACGGACATATTGACTCAGTGTCTCTTTTTTGTAAACTCGACCACAGTTGACTCTATCCAACCTTTCCCAAGTGAAACGGGTTTATTTTATGGAGCTTTGCCCTTATCTCTTACTAAATGTAATGCTACTGAATGTAATAACTAAGAACCGTAATGAAAATAAGCAGATAATGAAGTTAAGGAACATATAATGTGCAGTATTTAGGTGTATTGCATAGATTGTAATGTAGGTGCGAAGAAAGTAAAGTGAACGAAAAGACAACTTGCTATCGGCAGAGACCGAACCTGCAGATTCAGTTCCATGCCTTTTTTGGCTTCATTATCTACAAGTTTTTGTTGAGGTTGTGCCCACCTAAAAAGAATGAGGCCTCAGAGTTCTCTTTCTGTATTAAATGTACTAATAGCATTACTCGATGTGAAAGGTTAGTGGCTAGGACGTCAGGCTTCTAAGCTTGTGGTTGCGGGTTTGGATACCAATCATGGCATCATTAGTTCAGTTGGGATCGAATATCGAAATGCTGATTAAGGTGCAGGTGCAAATACCTGAGATTTAAGTGCATAGGTGGCCATGATCCATCCAGTCCTCCCTAATACAGCATCCCTTATTGTGGTTCTGGCACGTAAAACCCTAGAATGGAATTAAATGTTCTCTCAACCTTTCTTAGTTACTGTGTGGTTGCTTGCTTGCTTGCTTGCTCAGTGTTGCGACAGATGCAGACAGGGACTTTTGACAATGGGGACCATGTTAATGGAATTCAGCTGATGCTTGTGTAGACAGAGTTGCTTGCGCAAATGGAGTAATAGTGGCAACGACCGTTTAGTTGTCCAGAAAAAAATTGCGGTACCCTTAAGCTTAGTCTTTAAGAGTTGAATGCATGGCCTTATGCCACATTGTATGTGTAGTTTCTATTATGCTCGCATGGACAGCTTTGTGAAGTTTGTTTGGGCTTAGCATTTTAAAAGTGCACAGAAGTGATACAGGACATGTACAGATAATGCCCTCTAACAAGTAGTCATTTTTCAAGTTGTATTGTGGAGATCTTGTTGTTTTTATGCACCTGTTAAGAACCTGTTTTTATGCACCTGTTAAGTTAAGAATCCTGTTTCTAGTGCGTACTTCAAACACTCAGCGCATGAAAATTTTTTGAATGTGCCATGCACCCACTATGTGGCCTTAAGGGAATAGGAGCAGTAACGTGTGCGCTTTGTGTAGTGGGTGGCCGGCTTTAAACCATGAAGTCATGATAATCCCATGTTCTGACGCCCGATTGCAATGTACACTTGTACCATGCATTACTGCAATATCTCAGGTTGTATTGTGAAGCGTGTATACAGGACTCGTGTGTTTGTAAAGCAGGAAAGCTACTTTCAGTTCATTTCCAAGCAGAGTAAGTTATTTTGACTCTTTTCACAAGCAGACACATGGCTGTGTGGTAGAACACCTGCTTTCTATGCAAGCAACTCGGGTTTAATCCCCGCTCTGACCCAGAATTTTTTTAGTCGAATTTCGCTATAATGAAGCCCACTACAACGATATTTTGGCCACAACAAATAATTTTTGATTTCCCATTAGCCGCCCATAGAAAGCAACGTGAAAAATCTCTTGCCACAGCGAATACTTTTCCTGGATACTTAGTGAAAAACCTCTCGTCACAGCAAATACGTTTCCTGGGGTATTTTGCTACAACATAGTTTTCACAAGTACTACCACATAAAGAAAAGTAGCTTGCCTAAGGTTGCCGAGAAATTCCATTAACAAGTCTGCCATCTGTCGTTGGCTTGACATCCAGAGCACGTGGCCGCATTTCGTTCGGAGACACTTTTGAGACAAAAGTGTCTCCAATGAAGACCCGCATTGAAACACGCGGGTCTTCATTGGAGACACTTTTAGTCATTACACCCGCATCTCTGTAAATTTTTCACTATTGAGATGCTCGGTAACAGATCACACGTCCATCATGATGCTGCTGGTGAACTTAATCAACGTGTGGGCTGCGCCAGAATCATTTAACCTCTCCGGCCACGTTTTTGGCGTCGCATTCAAAACAAAACTGCCGTTCGTTGTCACTAGCCCGTCTCGGGCACACGCGGCCAGCTCGCGTTTAGTCCAAGCGTAAACACATTCTGCCGTCACAGCTGTGAACACAAATGTGGTCGTGTCGACGTGGTTATGGCAGACCACGAAAGTATGCACGCATCCAGTGCGCACTTATTGCACTTAGTCCAAGCATAACCACATTCGGCCGTCACAGCTGCGAACACAAATGCAGTCGTTTCGACGTGATTATGGGAGACCATGAAAGTATGCACGCATCCAGTGCACACTGACTTGTTGCAGTACTGCGTGGCACAATGATGTGGACAAAACCACGTCGATGTGAACAAATATAGCAATACCGCAGTTCTGAAGGCACATGCACAGCAGCGCAGCGCGCACAGATTAACAATGGAACTACCGTTTGCTGCAACCATTACGCGGAAAAGCAGTCTTTCCTATCGCATTCATTGATAAAGGATAAGCTGCGAAGGCATGCAGCTAATACAGTCGTAGCTTAAAGGCAATAAAGACTTAAAACGGCACGGAGCGTTACGGCTGTCCTATCCACTTATTGCTCGTTAGAACTGAGCACTTTCAGTTGCAGTTCTCACTTGGCCTGTTGCGAAGCTTTGGCATGCTCGTTCGCAGTGCTGCACACTCATATGCTCCAAGCCTCTCCTGAATACCGCATTTCCTCGTGTCTAACCTCCCTCTGCATGTAACCAGCACTCCTGACTGCAAATTGCGGGACTAAGAGGGGAAAAAAAAAATGGCAGCATATCCACGGAGTGAATGATGGAGAGTTGGGCGAAGCATTCGTCCGTTCATTCGTTCTTGCTTCTGTCCGTCCATGCGTCCGTCTGTGTGACCGTCCATGCGTCCATCTGCCCGTCCGTGCATGCGTCTGTTCGTGCGTACGTCCTTGCGTTGATCCATGCATCAGCCCCTGCATCCGGTCATGCGTCCATCCATGCATCTGTCTGCGTGTCCATTCGTCCATCTATTCAACACTCCAAGTACCACCATCTCGCATCTTTTCATCATATATTCACTATATAGAAGCACCGCAATCCAGCGGACATTTCAAGGACTAAACGAGAGGTGGCACACGCACACTTTCTTACGGCTTGCGCTTCGTGTCTACTTGCCACCTTTAACCACCTCGAGTTCATGGTATTTACTAGTTCACTGTATTCATGGTACTGCAGCCCAACACTCGCTAAAACTTTCTAAAACCAAGGAGGTTACGCCCAGCAAGTATAATGTAGCAACCTTTTCCTGTCAGATAGTGCTCAATGTACATGCCAATGGCTGCTAATGGGAAATGAGAAACAGGAGAATTCGGCGTTTACTTTCTTACGGCTTGCACTTCGTATCTACTTCCCACCTTTACGCAGCTCGAGTTCATGGTATATACTAGTTCAATGTATTCATGGCACTGCGGCTCAACGCTCGCTAAACCTTTCTAAAACTAAGGAGGTTACACCCAGAGAGTATAACGCAGCAACCCTTTCTTGTCAGATAGTGCTCAATGTACATGCCAATGGCTGCTAATGGGGATTGCAGCATGTGCGTTAACTAAAACCCGAATGCTCACGTTTCTCATTCCCCCTTAGCAGCCATTGGCATGTACATTGAGCACTATCTTTTATTGTTCAACAACGCACAGACGAAATCTCTCACCAGCACCACCTTGGAGGTCAAAATGTTATACTCATTACACACTACAACGGCTACAAGGGACAAATGGGTACCGCTATAAGGAACTTCGCCCCCAAGAGACTTGCGCATTGACGCTAGGTTATCTTCTTTGTATTACTGTGAAGGTGTGCCGTGAAGCCAACATGTACACCGAAATTTTTTTACAATTCACACGCCGACTTTAGGTACCAATTTTCTGTGTATTTCGATTGTGTCATATATGATAAAATACTTTCATTTCTGTGTGGCCATGTACATCTGAGTTAGCGATAGTTCAATGCATGTACTTGCTGGGACTAAAGGACGAGTCATAATCATCAGATCTTGCCTATTTTTGTGGTCTATAGATAAAATTTCACTACAACGAAATTCCGTGACAACGAATTATTTTGCGTGTCCCGTAAATTTCGTTGTAGCGGGATTTGATTGTATTCTCATCAATTTTTCGGTCACGCTCAAGACTATTCTTTGCCCGCAACTAATGAGCTGACACCGACGCCAGAATTTCTGTGTAACGAACTCTTTAACACTGTCGTGTGGAAAATTCCTGATAATCCTGCTGTGCTTTCCATCCCTTGTGCAGGAGGATGTGCCCAAGTCTGTGATCACCTTGCCCGTTACAGCACAGCAGCAGCTCTGCAGCATGGGCTTCATCTCCAAGCACTTTCTGGAGAAACA
Organism: Rhipicephalus microplus; assembly: GCF_043290135.1. NCBI lineage: Eukaryota > Metazoa > Arthropoda > Arachnida > Ixodida > Ixodidae > Rhipicephalus > Rhipicephalus microplus. The sequence goes on along the minus strand of NC_134704.1, from coordinate 63,957,054 downwards.
GCGGCACCACGACCGGAGGAGGCCCAATGTTCGATGCTCCAATGGATGTTCGCCCAGCTCCGAGCTCATCGAGAACTTCGACGACTTTGCGTGGTGAGCTACATGGCCTTGCAACCTCACTTGCCGATGAGTGTTTGAAGGGACCAAACTCAGTTTGGAGTGATGAATTGGTATTCTTTGAGAGCTCTTACTATTGTCAATCTTACGGTCAGGTGTCCGTTATTCAATGACATTATCGTTGCTTTGATTCTTGAATTTCGCGCCCAAGCTTCGGCACCTAAATATTCTGCGATCTCTACAAATAAGGTTCGACTGTAATGAATCATGCAGGTGTCAGTAGATTCTATCTAAATCTGTGATGCCATAGGAAGTTGGTGTGGGAACCTCAAGCTATTGTTATCACCTGTATATTCTTTTTGTGTGTTTTTAGCCTAAGTGAGGGTCTTCTTGTTGCAAGCGTCATGCTTCAGATAATGAGAGAAATATTTCTCTTTAGTGTGCCCATAACATTTCAGTCTTGAACTATGGAGGAGATTGTGCTGACTGACAAACAGTTCCTCTCCTGCTTAATGCAATCGTGCTATCCCGCGGCTTAGCAGAAGGCCCCGGGTGGAGTTCCTAGTTAGTGTATCCACATCATGATTGCGGAGGACTCAAACATTGGTATAACATACACACATATGACAAATTATCCTTTTTACTGAAATGAATAACAGTTCGGTCATAGATAGTATTATGAATATGCATTTATAAGAAATTCTCGGATATAACTAAGTATTTTCACGGCCGGTGCGAATCTGTTATGAGGTTTGTGTAATCCAAAAGCCCTGACATTCTGCTGGCTGATATGCTCATTTAGAAACTCATGGTGATAATTCAGCCGCTGATATGCTCATTTAAAAACTCGTGGTGATGACAATTCAGCTAGAAGCCTTCCTGTGTCAAGTCTCTTGTAGCACGTCTTATTTTGGAAATGTTGAACTCCTTCGAAAATAGTCAGGCTTCTCGTTTCGGTCACTAAGAGACCAGAGTTGTTTATCACGAACCATTTCAAATTGAGCCTGATAGCCTGTAGACATTCCAATTTCGGGGAACTTGGTTGGCCCTCTTTTATCAACAATCTGTATGCCATAAATTTGTTCATAATTGTTGATGTGCTGTGTGTTTGTTCAAGGAGTGTGCATCTTGTGCCGTCATCAATGTGCTGTCTTCAATGTGCTGCTGTTCTCTCTTCCTTCCTTGCTTCTGCTCTCAAGACACTTTACAAGGACAAACACAGCACCTACAACAGCAGTCTCTTGCCAAGCTATTCTGGTCTGTCTGCCTCCCACTCTTTCTTCATTTGTTTGTTCGTTCTTCCTTGTTTGTCTGTGTTTGTTTATTTGTTTAAGGCTGTTTATGTTCTTCCTTTTCTCTTACAATAAATACGCTACATATCTTGCACTAAATATAGAGCATGAATTTCTGTGCATAACTTAGGGTTCTTGAGGCAGTCAATAAATTAGGTGCCTTCATACGCTGGTTAAAAAGTCAAAGCGATAGGAAAGTTTCGGGAGGTACATTTCTCATAACGCAGGTGTCTTGGATGATTCCAACTGTCTGTCTGTTAGGCTTCTTTTTCATGTATACTTGCAAGGATAAACCGACAAAGCTTGATATGAGGGTAGGCAATTTTACAACTATAGAGTAAACTGAACAATTTTAACTTTTTCGAAATACTATTTGAGCCCCCTATAACTTGCACATTTAGTCTCCAAATGAGCTAGCTTTCCTACAAATTCAGCATAGGATTATGGTGTAATGGAGAACTGCTTTAGTTGGACCATTTTACTGCACACGGCGCGCAGGCCAACCCAACTTTCGACTTCCTTGTGACTAAACCTCGATATAACAAACCGGGATATAACAAAATATTGGTTATAACGAAGTAGATAAAAAATAGTCTTACAATAGATAGTGTTAAGAATAAACCTTCATAATGAATTTCCAGATATAGCGAACTTATTTTCGTATAAGACGCAACTTTGTGACAAAGATCTTTGAGTGTACTGCAAGGAACAACAGACTGATTCTGTTGGATTTTTTTTCTTTGCATTTTCTCATGCAGCAACGTCTGCATCTTCGTACGGACTGCTCTTCAGTCGCTGCTGGTCAGCGCTGCATCACTACTGAACACTACTCACTTGCACTGCCTGCGGACGTTCATCCTGACGGCATTTGACATGACGAGAGACATGATGATCACACCCAAGCGGCTGGCGTACGCACGCAAGCAGGAGACTGGTCTCTACCACGCACTCATGGAGGTAGCAAGCCACAAGCAGGAAGAAATTCGGCAGCTTATTGTGGGTGCCATCGAGAACCTTCGGGGCGAGGTGCTACAAAAGGCAGCCGACTACCAGTTCGAAGGTAAATTGACAGAATCGACTGCGCTGTTATGCCGTGGCATTTGAAACTTGGCACTGGCACGTTAAGACTAGTGAGGAATTCAGCTCTGTTCTCTTTGTTTCCCCCTACGATCGCCTTGAATATGCTCGCTTTTTTTAAGCATGGACATTTTCCTCCTTCTCTGCACTTATTCCGCGGCCAGTGTTGTCCAACCTGTTCATCGCCATTGGCATGCACAGCACACCCAAGCACTCAATTTCGAGTTGTTTTATGACCTCTTGTACATCAGAGTAGGCAACGTAGATTCATGGCATTTTCGTCGGAGGCGAAAATGCTCCGACGAAAATGCTGTAGGGCAGCCCGTGTGGTCAGATGTGGGTGCATGTTAAAGAACCCCACGTGGTCAAAATTGCCGGAGCCCTACACTACGACGTCTCTCATAATCATATGGTAGTTTTGGGACGTTAAACTCTACATATTAATCTACATAGATTATTTAAAATAAAGGGCAAGAGAACATGTGGTGCTGTGTTCTGAGGCCGGAATATATTTCTTGCAAGAATTGGTTAGTGAGGTGCTAAATTCATGGGAGTGATTGCGCTATTGTATGTACGCTATCTACATGAGCTGCATTGAAGAGAACGGGACAGTAGGAACCAGCTGATAAATAGGATGCATCAGCGCTGCTTTGTCTCTTTTTGTTTTGTTGCTTTTAAAATAAAAAGATGGGCGCATGTGAACTTAAGTCCAGGCAAGTCTCAACATGTGCATTTTTCGCTGGATAATAGCTTGTGGTAATCTGGAAACAAACGTTGCTCAAGCCTGTTGCCTCTCGGTAGGTTAGTGCTGGTTTTGATCTTGGAGCAATGTATTGACCATTCCAGGTGTAATAGTGGACGAAGGTGAGCAGGCTGCCCCACCGACGGCCAGTGTTCTTCAAATCTGCACCTCCCAGATTCAGGACCTTGTGCTAGGAATGCTCAATGCTGCCGTTGCCGAAAAGCTTGTCGGCTCTATGAACTGCCTCCGTGAGAGCTTTGTGGGTGAGTAGACTTCACATGCCACTGCTACTCGCGAAGCCAGTCGTGCTTTTGTGTAATGCTTGCAATTCAAATCACGGTATAACAAACATGGATATAGCGAATAATCGGTTATAACAAAGTAAATGAATTATAGTCTTGCAATAGTGTTAGAAATATATCCTTATAACAAATTTTCGGATATAACGAACTTATGTTTGTGTAAGATGCAACTTTGTTATAACGAGGTTTGAGTGTACTATTGGACACAAGCAAAAATGTTTCCTGGCCAGGGACTGCAGGGCCACAATTTCTTTTGGCCATTACTAACAGCAGGAATGCCAGACTGAAACCAAAGAGTGGGGCAGTAGCATGTTCCTCAATGCACCCATGCACAGTATTAGACTTGCCTCGCCACGATGGTCTGGTGCCAAAGGTACTCAGCTGCTGACCTGCAGGTCACAGGATCAAATCGTGGCTGCGGCGGCTGCATTTACGATGGAGGCGAAAATGCTGTAGGCCCGTGGGCTCAGATTTGGGTGCATGTTAAAGAGATGTGGTCGAAATTTTCGGAGCCCTCCACTACGGCTCTCTCATAATCATATGGTGGTTTTTGGATGTTAAACTCCGCATATCAGTCACAGTACCAAACTTCTGAAATATGATAGCCTGTTTAAACATGGCAACAAGAGACAAGCTGCTAGCGTAGTGTAGCAACAGCGAGCTTGCTTGTTTGCGCAAAGCCTTGAAACTTGGTTAGAGTTCGGCACTTGACTGCAGTTGTCATTAACTTATTGAATCTCATTTGTAATTCCATGAACCTTTTTAAATGTTGTGCATTCTTCTGGAAACTTCATTAGCCTTGACAGTCTGTTTGTTCTCTAAATAAACTAGGCCAGTGTGAATATTCAAGCCCTTCTAATATATTCACTTTTATTTGGTTGAATTTAAGTTATTGGAAATGTCGAAGCTACCGAGTAGGTGATGCATATTAGACCTCATGTAACGCTCTGCAAAGGTGGTTTCGCTGCAGTAAAGGGTAGCTGTTTCATGAATACACTTTTCCAAGGAAAATCTGCACTGCTGGGAAGCCTTACTTCAAGGTTAAATGAACATGGTGTTATCCTCACATCGATTCTTCTTTTTTTTTTTAAGTTTAAAAGTTTGTTATGCCAGCTTATGTGCTCTTCGTAAATTTTAAAAATGTAACATACGTAGTTGATAGGTTGTCACTTGTACTCTACCGAAAGTCAAATCTTGCAACTATTCAAAGTTGCTTCTGCTTCCTTTGAACCAAAAAGAATGAAATTTGCTCGTGCTTTGTTTAAGCCTCAAAAAAGTATTGTGCATGTTATTTTGGTCATAAAAAATATGGTAATTATATTATTGAATACTATCTGAATTTGATTTGACATTATTTGAACCAAATTACTTCTCGCTTTCAATGCGAAATTTGCTATTCACACTAGCCAACTGAAAATTATTTGCTTTGCTCACCGTACAGGCACTCTGGAGAGGTGCCTCGCAAGTCTGGAAGGCGTCTGCAAGGAAGACGACTGCATGCAGGCCAGCAATGCTCTCAAGCAAATTCTCAATGCGGCGTATCAGGTTAGTACGGGCCTTGAGTACGGACTGTGTAAAAAAACTCGTTCCTACTCCAGGACCTTGCCGTGCTTACTCATGTAAAGCCCGCTTTTTTATTCAACCATCGTCTGCTTTAGAGACGAGATGGTGCCTGAAAGTGGCGTGGGCTTGACTGAAACTGTGATAGCTAACCAGTCTTAATACCTTCCACTTTCATCGGGAAAATTGGACCGCATACACTCGCACCTCGATATAACGAATACGGGTATTTATTCATTTATTTATCAAATACTTCGGACACGTAGTCCAAGCAGGGCGGGCAGTAAAATGGTAAAACTGTGAACAGGATGAAGAAAAAAAGAAAAAACAAGCAGCAATAATACAGAAATAGTCAGTTTTTGGCAAAATCCTATACAAATTGATAATAATCAGCATTATGGTGTTGATTCAAATACACTATTCCATTCAGTTTATTGTAGGAAGAAAAAAAAGAATTCTTAAATATGTTTGTTCTTGCAAAGTAGGCTGTTAATGCATCTTGTCTACGGTGACGCGTGGTCTGGGTTAATGGGGACGATAGATAGAGATGAGTGTTGTGGCGAATTGTTCGTGTAGTTTGAGAAATTTCAGTATCCGATTCTGTCTTCTCATCTTCAGTTGTTCAATATGGCTAGCTTTCATGAGTTCTGTGGGAGAATGCTGTCCTGAGAATTTGTTAAACATAAATCTTCCTGTCTTTTGCTGCACTCTCTTGGGGATGGTATTAGTTTTAGTACACAGACCCCAAACAATACATGCATATTCTAGTTTAGTTTTGATTAGGGTGTTATAGCATAGCAGTTTTTACGTAGGATGGTGTTTTTTCAAAATATTTATGAATTTTTTATAACAGATAATGAATTTTCGGATATAACAAAGTATTTTTGTGGCAGATGTGATCGTTATAATAAGGTATAATGAGGTTTGATGTATCAACAGTAATTAGTTTGCTTCTTTCAGGCTATGACTGCTGCCACTGGGGCACGTTCTTTAGATTGTCTATAGTACTAACTTGTGTGCTGTAAGGTAAACCCAAATTAAATGGAACTTGGTGCCTTAAAATTCAGCACTTTTGACAAGTGTTTTATTTTTTAAACGAGGGCAGATTTCGTGAGCTTACACCATAATAGAGATGGAAATGCTGTGTATATTACGAATTTTCCCATTCTTACCAGTAAGAGTCGAGTACCGTCGTTTTACCAGACATTAAGCCCATTGCCATTTTCTGTTCTCTCTTTCTTTCTGACTTTCTTTTTGTCTGCAAGTTTTGCGTGGCATACTTGCTTGAACTGTTCAGTGCCATTCTGATATTCTGTACTTTTATTCGTAGGTAGAAGTGACCGTGAAGACCAGCTCTTCCTTACTCTGGGTTCTCTGGGAGAAAATGAAGCAGGTCAGTCGAATTCACAAACCTTTGCGAAGTCTCTCTAGGTGAATTTCTGTTATTCTGAAATTTTTCTGGGACATGCCTCATTTCAATACTTTTCTGCAATCCAGGACTGCACATGTCCGTGTACAATTTTTACACTAAGCTTGAGTGACTGCATTGCCTAGGAAGCCTCTCAGTATCTAAGAATCGCAGCAGCAATGAACTACCCATTTTGAGACGGTGAATGGGGCAGAACAATAAAAGTGGATAGGTATGCCACTGGCATGCATTTTAACAGCAGCCTCTTGATACAGTAGAACCCCGCTGTTGCGTTCCCGAGTGCTGCGTTTTCCTGGCTGTTACATCATTTTCGGCCGGTCCCGGCACAGCTACTATAGGACCCGATGCATTGGGAACCCCGCTGCTGCGTCGCAACTGTGGGACCATTCCCGCATCATATGTTGCGAAGTGCCACGACGCGCCGGCCCGAGCGGCCATGTTGTTTTCCATGTAGCTTGGCTTGGCGGCTTGACGATGGGATTGGCCGCCCAAAGTGCCGGGGGCAATACCTATGACGTATTTTCGGTTCATGCCAGCAAAAGCATGACCTTTGAGATCCGTATTTGCTTTCTAAGAAAGATTGTGTCTATGACGCGTTGGGACCCTAAAATTGGTTTTGGCATCTGTAAAAGTAAGGTCTTCAAGACCTGTTTTTGTTTTCTTGGGATGTCACGCTGGCTTAAGCTTATCGCCACCAGGTCGCGCAGGCGGCCCGATTCAAAGGGTATAGCCCGATCGCCATCACCATCGCCCATGTGTGCCCGTGCTACCCGTGCTTGGTGCAATCTTCTCGCATTGCCTTTGTTTCGTGTCGGTCGTTGCGCAGGTTATACGAGCGTGCAGCATAGTGCCTTTACACTTCCAACGCTCCGAATAGTCTTCAAACAGGATGACATCAAGAAAGCCGAAATCACTTTCGCTGCAAGAGAAGTTGAACATTTTCGGAATCGCGTACAGTGACTACACTTCTGTTGACGACGCCGTTGTCACCTCAGCGATCTTATCCGTCGACGACATTGTGGCTGAGTGCGCTGATCCGTGCGCCAGTGACGAGGAAGTTGAAAAGGAGGTGGAGCAGATACCGGAGCCAACGTCCTCATCGACCGTAGCGGCACTGGATTTATTGAGAAGATATGTGCACACCAGTGACGATGCTGAGAGCCACATGGCACTACAGGTGCTTGAAAAAGGCCTTGTGCTTGTCGGGCGTGAGAAGATGCGCCAGGCAACGCTGCATGAATTTTTCAAGCAAAAGAATTAAAATGAAACTATGTGCAGTTCACCACTACTCTTATTTCTCAATTTTTCGCGTTTCTCGGCTCTTGCGTTTCTCGGCTCCTACGCATTTTTTTTTAGTCCCACGAAAAACGTATCGGTGAGGTTCTGCTGTATTTCAGAAATAATCCACATTATGGGACCTTGATATAGTGTATGCAGGTATAGGATTAACAGATGCAGTGAAGTGCCGTATTTACTCGCGTAATATGCCCCCTACATTGATCCGCTGCAGTCCCGCTAACCGACACATGACGCCTCCTTGCCCTTTGGATCTCCTCCATTTTTTATGCCGACCCCCCTCATCCACCCTGGCTCGCTCCTATTCTCCACGTTTTCCCTGCCCTTCTCGTCCACTGGGTTCACGAAGGTTAGTTTGTAGACATTGCAGCTGATAAGCACGTAGTGAGCAAAGGTCGCGAAACTGCCCATGCCAAACGACAGTCTCTTCTTGCAAATACGAAACTTTAAAGCCCATCCACATGAACGCAATTTTCGAGCGACGGTGACAGGATTTGCTGTCGCTGTACTGTTGGAAAAAGCCATTTGTAGCCGTCACCTCTCAGGTTTTAAACCGGAAAAAAATCGTTTGTAGCTCGAAAAAGATCGCGACTATTTCTGCAACATAGTAGCGATTTTCACTTCGGTTACAATATGCTCTTCGGGCTCGTTATCCAGGCGTGCTTCAAGGAATGCAAGATGTATATTACCTTTTTTATAGTAACTTCTCATATGGACCATGGGGTGGCAGCCGTATGTTGTCATTAATCCTGTTATTGACGGTTTGATTTGATGCTTAGCTGTAGCTTGCTGCGAGAAAAGATGTCTGCAAAACGCTTTGATGGGGTGCGCGAGCGGCGCAAGAAGAGCTTGCAGAAGGTAGTGCCATCAACCACCGAAGATGAGGAAAGTGCAACGAGGAAGCGGGTTCCAACAGTGTATGCGTATGTCAATTGCAAAAGGCTAAATGGCATTACTTTTTTATTGATGTTTTTTAGCATTACCGCATTTTTTGCTCATTTCAAAAAATGTTCATTGAATTTGCCCCATATAATAAATGCACGCCAACTTTGCTTCGATTTTTCGAGAAAAAAAGTGCATTGATTACGCGAGTAAATACAGTACATCTAAAGGGTTTTTCAGATGTTGGCATGTAATGGATATGTTTAAAGTAAACGAAATATAATTGTTTCAGGTGCCGCTTTCTTCTGCATTTAAGTCAGTGTTCTGCCTGTGATAATGTAAAGAGTGAATTTTGAAGGCCACAAACAGTAAAAAAGGAAGCAAGTTATGCGACATTGCTGGATTCCGTCGTTATACCATCTCTATAATTCCTTTGCACATGCAGCTCGTGCAGACTCTGCCAGGGCGTGCTCCTCCGCGGATCGACGCAGAGTGGCGCCAGAGGGTGGCCGCAGACATGCTCGAGTCTCTTAGTGAATGGAGACTGGCCCGTTGCATCTGCTCGCAGTTCCGTGAGCGGCTGCGGTCCTCACACGAACAGTTTCAAGCTGCAATGCGTCAATTGGAGGCTGTCCACTCGGGCCGTCTAGAGCGCACCGAAACGCAAAGGATCAAGGTACAGCTCCCTTGTGTAGACTTGTTTTTGTTAGTAGAATGATTCTACACCCCTCTGTTAGAGTGCTCATCAACCTTGCTAGCTTCGTGCTTCGTGTTGTCTGCATTACTGTTGTCATTTTCGTAAAGAAATAAGGCACGTCTATTGTCATCCCACCTGCACATCATTTGCTGGTGCTAGCACGATTGGTAGGTTACTGTCATGGATTCATAGCTCTACCTAGTGACTAAAATAACAGCAACTATTGGTGGTGGTTCTGAAGTGCCTCTTGATGAGTGCTAAACCCCTTAGAGATCATTTTTGGTATGCTCATTATTGCTGCGCAGTTGTCTGTCACTGGCACAGCTCACTAAGTAATCTTGTTATGAAATATAGGGCCAGGCGCATCCCTTCCATTGCAGAGTCGTTCTCATTACAAAAACGGACTGTGTGAATAGTCGCTTCCTGGCAAACCACCTTCGTAGTGATCTTTTTAAAGTATATCTACTTCAAAAGTACTGCCGTATGCCATGTGGAGCTGCCATGTGGAACTGCTGGAGCCGTCCACTGCCATGTGGAACTTCTAAAGCTGTTTACTGCTATACAGACCTACAGCATCTGCTGTTAGCAAAACTTCCTTTCTAAACCTCCTTTTTATCGAGTTTTTTTTCTTATCTACTTTTCACTTTACTACTTTGTATGCTTATGTATAGAGATTATTTGTATTGTGTACTATTGACAGTTCGTACAAGACAGCTAAAAATGTTTATTTTTATCATACAAGTCACTAGTACCAACTGATGTATCAGACTAATTTCTGTATCAAACTTTCATAATTGCAATATGAAGGTCCTTTTCTTCTAATTGGTTCACCGAATGAGCGACTTTTTATTCTATTGCCTATTATTGCTCTATAGCTTATTACTGTTGCATGAGTGCCTTTAGCCATTAATTATGCCATGTCATCTTCCTTTCTCCACGTTCTCTTGATCTAAGTTTTATTCCAGCTGATATTAGTGTTGCTTCACCTTTGTCCCATACTTTCTATTGTAGTCAATCTGTTTATTGGAACATTTCAAGATAGATTGTGCTGCTAGGAAGTTCAATTGCTGCCCCACTGTTAATTTTTGGTCGTGTGCATGGTTGTTGCAACATTACAGTGGTAGTCAAGGCGATTATTATTGTTTTGCATACTGCTCGGAGTGCTACACGGGCAGTTGGTCTAGCTCCCGACGCTTGAAAGCACTTGCCAGGCATTACAAAACCTCGCCATTGTATGCAAACTCTCTACAGGTACGAAAGCTGCATGCACCACGCCTTGCCCGCTGTGCCCTGGAAAGCACTTCTCTGCGAGACGAAATTCTTTATGGGATGCCCCAGCTGGGACGCGAGCTGGGCCGTGGCCAATATGGCGTGGTGTACTCAAGCGAACCCTGGGGTGGCCGGTCTCCCTGCGCTGTCAAGTCGGTGGTTCCCCCCGATGACAAGCACTGGAACGACCTGGCGATGGAGTTTTTCTACACCCGCAGCGTGCCCGATCACGACCGCATTGTCCAGATTCGGGGGTCTGTCATCGACCATAACTACGCCGGCGGGACCACGCCAGCCGTGCTGCTCGTCATGGACCGCATGCAGAAGGACCTCTACACGGCCTTGCGTGCAGGGCTCAGCTGGCCTGCAAGGCTAAGGGTGAGAACAAGATTGATCTCATGCACATTAAGACCTTGCCACATCTATCGGAAGGCCCAAGTTGCTTTATATAATTTGTTAAATGCCAACCCAGTGAACTAGGCAGGGCATACGGAAAGTACTGTTGTGGAAATTTCAAAGAGAAACTTCCTGAACATACCTGCTATAAAAGAAATGTGCCTTATTTTTCTTCGTATAAGCATTGCTTAATTCACTTATAATAAATGATACTGCCACAAATAGTGGTATTACAATTAGCTATACAGATCAACTCTCCAAAAGGTGTGACGAAGAAAAATGCTGGTGCTAGTGCTGGCAGTCAAGATTTGACAGTGTGTGTTCTCCTAATCTTTTGTTCCTGGCACCTTTCAGCGGCAGATTTTGACTTCGAGTGCTTATTGTGAGAATACAGCATTTAAAAAATGTTAGTTCTGCCTGGTATGTTCAGAAAAACTCTTAACTGTAGCCCCGCTGCGGTGGTCTAGGGGCTAAGGTACTCGGCTGCTGACCTGCAGGTCGCGGGCCCGAATCCCGGCTGCGGCGGCTGCATTTCTGATGGAGACGGAAATGTTGTAGGCCCGTGTGCTCAGATTTGGGTGCACGTTAAACAACCCCAGGTGGCCAAAATTTCCGGAGTCCTCCACTACAGTGTCTCTCATAATCGTATGGTGGTTTTGGGACGTTAAACCCCACCTATCATCATCATAGGCCTCGAACTCAAAATGGTGTAACAGACGACGCCATATTGCTATACGCCTATTTTACGAACACAAGTTTAGCGGCAGTGGAGAGACGCGAGACGACGTCGAATGCGACCGACAGGGTCGTGCCAATGGATACGTGGGGTTTAGCGTCAGAAAACCCCCCATATCAATCAATCAATCTAGTTAACTGTGGCGTTATCTTTTAGATCTGATATCATTATAAGTAGGTTCGAGTGTGGAAAGGCAGTAACTGTGATAGCATTTGAAGGATTAACTACCAGTGGTTATTAACTTACCACAAGCAATTAGAAAGTGCAGGTCAATTTGTGACATTGGGTATGTCATACAAGTTTTCTTACTCTTAGAATGCTCTGCTGTCACTTCAAAAGTAACTTGTACAATACTGTGGATATGGCAAGCACTTCCTAGTGTGTATAGTAGCTGTTCTACAGTACATTCAACCGCTTTCATTCCTTGCAGGTTGCACTGGATGTCGTTCAAGGCATCCGCTTTCTTCACAGCCAAGGCCTCGTCCACAGAGACATCAAGCTCAAAAACGTTCTGGTAAGCGTGCACAACAAGCCAGTGTGAATTTTTTGCTTTAGTCAGTGGTGAAGTTGCAGGCGCTGGTTGTAGGCGCCACAGTTGTAGATCTGCACACGCACATGACAAATAGATTGGCACTGGCGACAATTTTTACTTGATTTCACGAGACGCGAGCGTTACGCCATCAACTTGTGCAATAGCTAAGATGACATGTTCACCAATATATGTCCGCTGAAGTGTATGTAATGCTACACATAATGTGTACTGTGTAAACTGGGCATTCTGAGCATAGCAGCTGCATTTTCGGTGGAAGATAAAATGTTTGAGGCCAGTCTTATTGGATTTATGTGCACATTAAAGATCCCCAGGTGGTCAACATTTCCGGAGCCTTCCACTGGGATTCCCTCATAATCGTATCGTAGTTTTGGGGCGTCAAACCCCAGATATCATTATTAATGTATATACAGTCGACGTCCAATTTACCGGACACTCGAGAGATTGGGAAAATGTCCAGAAAATCGGGCAGTCTAAAAAAACGAATGCACGTAAAAACGCTCATTTATTTGTAGTTATTTTACGCTGACGGATAGGGTAACGACCGGAGTACAAGATTCCCATTGCAATTCAGTCAATGCATTGTTTAGGCAGCTCTGAAAAGAGCAGTTCTGAAAAGAGCCTATTTTCTTTTGCACGGTGTTTCGCTTGCTCGCGATCATATCTTCCTCAATTTCAGTCGTCATGTTGCCACTGTACATCGATGACAGTGTCATCAGTGCTCGCGTTGGCTGTGTAGGAGATTGCTCTTCGTTCTTAGTGTCGGAGTCGTCGGAATCTTCCGTAACTTGACGAATGATTTCATCATCGGTCAACTCCACACATAGCTCGATGTCCTTGCCAGTGTTGACGAAGCCCTCAAAGGTTATCCCGGCTGGAATCGACACACTATCAGCACGCAGATCGTCGAAGGCATCATTCGCGGATTGCAGTTCGTCGCACATGCTGTCCACTTAATGCGAGACGGCCGTCTCGGCGTCGAGTGTGAAGCCCTCGTGGTGAAAACAGCTCCGCAGAGTCTCTTGCGCAACCGCCTTCCACGATTCTGATAGCATGCCGACAGCAGACTTGAGGTCAACAGCGTAGCTTTCCCCATCGAGAGCCTATGAGGGGGCTTTGTGCGCTTCGAAAGCGCAGACGAAGACGAAGGAGCAGTCGGTGCCATCGCTGTAATCGGCGAATACCCTTGATTTTCTGAAAAGCGCAGCACGAAACAGCTAGGAACTCGGTGGATGCTAAAGGTCGGGAAACGTGATCACTGATGATGGCACGCAGTAGCAAGCGATCAACCACAGACACGACCGCAGAGCTGACAAAACATGTGAACGAACACAGTGACGTTTGGCTTGGCTAAGACACTAGGCTATGGCTGGCAATGGATTGACTCGTGCGGTTTCGAGCTTACGGCAGCCGCAACGCGGTGTGACGGTTGGCGCCGTGAGGATATAAAAACAACCAGAATGGTGGCATCAGTGGTGACTTTGGGTCGGCGGTTAACAGTAAAAAGTCCGGGAAATCGGATGCCGCCGAAGGCTATAAGCATTAGGAATTTCTGACTATTTAATACATTAACTTTATGGGGAACTTGAGAGTGCCACAGATGAGTCTGGGAAATCGGGCATGTCCGGAATTTTGGCCGTCTGAGAAATCGGACGTCGACTGTACTGGGGAGTAAGCTACCTGTCGTCCAATGCAGCCTCCATGCATTAGATGAATGGCAACTGATTTGTGACAACAGGTGTTGTGTTCCAGTGTCCATGAGTGACCCATGACCGTTTCTGCCGGCAGCTGGACAGGGCAGACAGAGCAAAGCTGACCGACCTGGGTTTCTGCAAGCCAGAGGCAATGATGTCCGGCAGCATTGTAGGTACCCCCATCCACATGGCGCCTGAGCTGTTCACGGGTCGCTACGACAACAGCGTCGACACGTACGCTTTTGGCATCCTCTTCTGGTACATCTGCGCGGGGCACGTAAAACTGCCCTATGTTTTCGAACAATGCCAGACCAAGGATCAGCTGTGGTCCTGCGTCAGAAAAGGTTGGTGCTAGTTTTAAGAAAGGTATCTGTTTGAGCTAGTCTATCATCTAGGCAAGCCTGGGCGGTGCTGAATGAAGTCAGATGCTTAGCGCAGCATTTAGCAGCACAATTATTGGAGCTAGTTCATGCACATTATAGAAATGCCTAGAGTAGACTGCTACTTGGGGGAATCGGACTAGAAAGGAAGACTAGTAGGTAGTGCAGCATTGCAAGATGTAGAAAGTGGTCTCAGATTTTGGTGCACAATTTGAGCTTCGAGTTCTCAGCCACTTTAATCTAGTCATTGGCATATATTTCAAATGTCTTGAAAAGCCTAAGGGTGCACTTGCTCAAGTATGTGTTGTCGCACAGTATGCTAGAAAGTGGTCTATTGTCTAGCACTGTGAGCTTCCATCAAGACTTGCGCTAGGAGACTGGCACTAAAGGAACTTTCTTGCCCGCAGGTGCTCGACCTGAGCGGCTGCCTCAGTTTACAGACGATTGCTGGCGGCTAATGGAGCAATGCTGGGCGAGCGACCCCCAACGGCGGCCGCTTCTTGGCGACGTGGAGCTCGTGCTCGAAGCCATCTCGCAGCAGCAGCAGGAAGCTGCACACACCCAGGAGAGCCAGCAGCTCTCGGAGAGCATCTGTTCAAGCCAGCAGCAGCAGACAGGCGGCTATGGCTACACCCCCTGCCGGCCGATTGTGCCCACCAAGGACAAGTACGAACTGGCCGTCCCAGTGTCCGAGCTCAGCGTCAGCACTGAGTGATAACCGCTTTGCCCTGCAACTACCACTCGCTTTCAAACCGTTCAGGAAGAGAGCTGCTATAGCGCGACAGGAGTGCGTTGAGGTAGTGCGGCATACAAAGCAGGCAAGAAAATCGGAACGAGACCTGACTAAAAGCCAACTTTGCTGTTTGGTATGAGCACTTGCCTTGCCCACTTGCTGTTGGGTTTGCTCACCCTCCCCTCGTTCGTGTTATCAAAAAACAGGGCAGCTTGGCGAGAATGCAGCACACTAGAAGCCAAAATGGACTGCACAGAACTGTTGGCATGCCCAGTCTTGCAGGAATGCTTCCATGACTCAGTCACTGGGACCGCGTTTTGACTTGCATTGAGTTTTATGTCAGCATGTCGCAGCAAACGGCAACACGTGCTCAGGTTCAAAACAGACCCTGACCTTGAGAGGTTGTGCTTGTTGACGATATGCAAGATGGTCCCAACGTACTAGATTGTCAGTAAATTCACTTGCTCTTGCTGCTTGCCTTTGCTGCGCAGAGTTGTGCGAAGTTATGAACTGGCTACGCAAAGCTGTCACGAAGTTCGAAAAACAGCACTGTCATTATTTCATAGAGCCACGATTTCGTCATATACCCATCTTTATTACTGGTGGTGGGACCAAATGGCTCCCCTCTCGTGCTTTGCTGGCATCGCACTCCTAAAGATATGCACGACAAGCAGACTGTGTATCACTGCCAAGCCTGCTTTCAGCACAGTGTAACTACCATGCATGATCTCCTACTTGTGCTGCCAAGTTGTCTGTGCGTTTTGGTGTCCAAGTGGCGTAGCCTTGGGGAGATGCAGCTGATCCCCTGTGCAACTCGCGTCCTGCATGTTATCTGTTTGCTTTACAGTATCGAGGAAGTACTCGACAGGCAAACAAGATGGCAACGATGATGGCATGCGTATGCAGGCAACTCTCAGAAGCTTGGACTTCTCAGTCTTTCTTGTTCTGGCTTGAATAACTTGGAGGCAGTCTATAAATCATTTGGTTTGGAAATCTTTGTTTCTTCAAGTGAGAAGTTTTTGTCGGAAAGACAAGTGACCACGTAGCAGTTCTCGTAGCGTGCAGACAGCGTTTGCGTTGTTGACACAGTACTTGTCCGCAAGTGCTCGCATAATGGTGCTTTGGAAAACTTCGCTTCTTTTTCAGTCGTTAGACGCTAGCCTCTCAGTGAGGGCATTATCCTGATCTACTCGCGAAAGCTCATTCCATATACAATTCTACACTTCATCGAGGCTTCACCCTCCCTCCCGTTGTTTTGGTGCCACACATTAATTTAAAATATCTTCACCTTGGACATGTTGGCTTGAACCATGCACTCTAACACGCTGCATTATCAATTAATTCTTTCCAGACTTGATTAGCTTGCTGTTTCTAGCTTTAATAAAATTAAATTAATATAGTAATATAGTGTATTTTTCTTCCTGTGCCTCCTCCACCAGGTGGAAATGCAAAAAGAATGCGGCGTTGCCGAGTGCAACAGGCATGCAGCGCCTTATGGCTTGTGCAGCCGACCTTATTGAGCAGTGTCGAAACTCTCGAAGCTTGTTTGTTGCGTCCTAATAATTAAAGGTAAAACAATAAAAACCAATGTTGATCACTTGCATGTGCTTGCCAGCTTGCCAAATTGTGCACTCAGGAATGGTCTCGGCCAATGTTTCTCGCTTATGTTCTTGTGTGGTGCGCCTCGTCTTTACAGAGGCACGCGGACTCGCTGGGGTAGCATGACGCAAGCAACCATGTGTGCTAAACGTTTGGTGGAAGCTGCTTATTCTGCCTGCTTGACATGTGATGGGAAATTCTGTTTTACATACTCTCGTTGCATGTAGATGTGACAAGACGTCTCCCGACTTCCTGTTGCATGCATGCTTGACGAAGTTTCAAACTTTTTTCTCCAACTCTGTTCTCTGGGTGGGGAAAGGAGACTTTTTGTGTAGCAGGAATTGTTCAGTGAACACACCTTCAGTCATTGCTTCCCCTAGTGCATACGTTCATGCTGGCAGCTACGTGTCATTTTTGCACAAGCATGCTTGACAGAGTTCGACAGCTGTAACGTTTTCATTCTCTAAACTGTGAGCTACCGTTCACTAAATTGGTGAAGCCAAGCAGATGTTTCCGACGTATTTACAAATTCTCGTTGCTTCCTTAAATCAATGCCGGCAGCTTTTGTCAGGCGTGACCGTATTTAGACACCCAGAGCTGCCAGTTTACTCAACTGAATCTGCACTAGTCGATTGCGCTGGAGCTTTTATGGTAGGCTCGAATTGCAACTCCCAGTGAGGAATTGTCACTTGTGCCATCTAGATGTGTTACTCTGGCTTGCACAAGAAAGCTATCCGGTTTGCAAACAAGCATGCTGCCACAAGATACTTGCACAGCTGTTTCTACTAATAAGGCTACTCGAGATGGCTACTCTACAATAGCGTGGTTGTTACTATAAGTATGATGATTGCACGTTCTTCACTGAACAAGCCTGCTAAAGAGGCTGCATGTTACGCTTGTGACCAGCCCACACAGTGACACGTGCGTACTGCTTGCTGGGTGGGCGAGGCGGTTGAAGTTTTATGCGGGTGTGCCTATTTATTCTTTGCAGACGAGTACCTCCGAGAGGCGTCGATGCAGTGACCGAAAGTGCGGAGATGTTTATTGAAATATATGCCCACCACATGTGTTACTAGACGAGCCCACGATGTTTCTTCTGCCCATCTTTTGTCTTTCCATTGTAACCTTTTATTGTATTTTATTTCGCTTAATCTATTTGCCTGTACGTTTGGCTAAACTGACATGAACTTTCCGCGCTCGCGAGCAGACACGCGGAACGCTTCTACCGCCCCCCCCCCCCTCCCCCCAACCATGACTAAAGCAGGTCTGCATGAAAGTTCTGCTTTCTTGTACAGAATATTCTTTTACATTTCGTGTACATAATGTAATAAAAAAACTGTTAGTGTAGTTGTGTATGTATTTTATGTTGCTGGTTTTAAGTTCTAATGTTCAAATTTGTTAATAGTACATGTGGAAAAATGGAAAGGTGTGTGTGACATGTACACAAAATAAAGCATTTGAACATGTCTCTGTTGCGATCTCTTTTGATTTAGCTTTGAACTCTTCGTGGGCTTTTAAACTGTCTGAGTTTAAGACGAGACTTTCAGTAGGCAAGCGCTATTTCATCCCTGCACAAAGTTGCATACTACTGTGCGAGAAGATTGATAGTACATCCAGCACCTTGACTGCAACAAAGGTTCCAAGGAAAAGTCAGTTTATGTTCAGCAACGCCACACTTGTACCGTTTTCTACACGCAAATAATTTGGTACACTCAAATGTTCTACCTTGGAGATGTGAGAATATTCGAAATTTCAAAACTTTTTAAATAGTGTTTGCTGTTCGATTTGCTCTGCTAGTTTCACTATTCAAACTGTTTGAACTTCCCAAAGACATACACATCCACTTTAAAGTGTGCTCTTCAGAAGGGACCAGTAGAGACTGGTTGTGCTATCTCGGAGGAGGTCTGCGGGAATTTCTTAGGATGCCACAGCGGCCAACGCATGCTGGATGAGCCGGCTTTGGTCTTTTGGCTCGGAGGCTCTCAAGAAGGGCTCCCACGACTCTGGGAGAAATTAAGATACGACCACCACCGGCCCCTTGAGATTTTCAAATGCTCCACCGTATATACTCGTGTAAGGGCCGCCCTCGTGTAAGGGCCGCACCCCAACTTTGAAAGCGGATATTTCGAAAAAAAAAAAAACAAAAGTTCAAAATGTCCCGCCAGAAAAGTGTAGTTAGTTCATTTACAGCCAGATGGCGCTGCACGCTTTTCCGCTTTTATTCTACTTCCGCCGACGCGCCGACCACGCTGTTGACAGCGCGCCGCCATATTTGCCTTGTGCGGCCTCTTTGTTGGCATCGTTCCTAGCATCGTGTCGATACGTTGGCAGCGCGACTTCAGATCGGTGTCGTCGGTGTCACTTTGTTGGTTGTAGTGAACCCTGCAGAAGCCAGCGCACGTGACGGACGATGGGCCGGCATCTGAGATCATTCACTGCAGCATTTAAGCTGCAAGTGATTGACTATGCCGAGGAGCACGGGAAGCGGGAAGCTGGACGAAAGTACGACGTCGATGAGAAGCGCGTGCGTTACTGGATGAATCAGAAAGATGCCCTCGCCGCTACTAACAGGAGCCGAAAGGCGTTTCGCGGGAAAAAGTGCAAGTACCCGCAACTCGAAAGCGAGCTCGTCAACTACGTCGTCGACACACGAAGGGACGGCTACGCCGTATCGACTGACATGATACGCGTCAAAGCCCTCAGCATCGCTCGCCACATGGAAATACCCCCGGCACAATTCAAGGCAAGTCGGGGCTGGGCTACGCGGTTTATGAACCGTAACCAGCTTTCTATTCGGCGCCGAACGACGATTTGCCAAAAACTGCCGCGCGAGTACGAAGACCACGTCATTAAGTTTCATCGCTTCGTGAATGCTCTCAGGAGGGAGCATGAATACGACCTGTCCCAAATTGGGAATGCGGACCAGACACCTGTGTGGTTCGATGCACCGGAAAGCACCACAGTGGATTTAAAAGGTGCGAAAAGTGTGTCTGTGCGCACGACTGGTGCAGAACGCCAAAGGTGCACTGTGATGTTGTGCATCACGGCAGACGGCAGGAGGCTTCCGCCGTACGTCGTATTTAAAAGGAAGACTCTCCCAAAAGAGAAGTTCCCTCAGGGAATCGTCGTACGTGCGCAAGAGAAGGGCTGGATGTCCGAGGAACTGGTCGTTGACTGGATTAAGACCGTCTGGGCAAACAGACCTGGAGGGCTGTTACAACGGAAAGCCCTCCTTGTTTTGGACAGCTTTAGGGGCCACTTGACCGACCGCGTCAAGAACCGAGTTGCCGCAACTCGTACGGACTTGGCCGTCATTCCCGGTGGCCTGACGAGTGTGCTGCAGCCGCTCGACGTATGCGTCAACAGACCATTCAAAGTGGAATTTCGCCGATGTTACTCTGAATGGATGGCTGGAGGCGTCCACGAGAAGACCCCTACAGGACGGCTGAAGCGGGCGTCGCTCCAACAGGTGTGTGAATGGATTTTGAATGCGTGGCGTGCCATGTCAGTAGAAGTAGTTGCTAAAAGCTTCAAGGTAACGGGAATTTCGAACTCCATGAACGGCACCGAAGATGACCGTCTCTGGGAAGACGCGGACGCCGAGGCGAGCTCCTCCGAGAACGAGGACAGCGAAATGGAATCCGAATAAAAACATTTCTGGCATGTCATTTGTGACTCTTGCACTCTGCTACTGTTGCATAAACAGTACAGACCTTTGGCCTGTACTAAATCGGCCTGATTCGTGTAAGGGCCGCACCTAGCAAAATTTTCGAAAAAAAAGTGCGGCCCTTACACGAGTATATACGGTAGTTGCATCTCTGAAGTGTTCCAAGACAGCCTTTCAAGCTTCTTTAGACTCTCAAATTTATTGGCTCAATGAAACGCAAGTTCAACATGGCGATGATGGATGTGGCAGAGGTGGGGGCTCAATGCTGGTTTGGGCTCGAAATTTGGACAGGAAGTCGGGACAACTCCGATGCCAAAGATTTTTTTCGCATCCAAAATTGTAGATACGGTTTCGTACGTCAACAAGACAGAATTGGAACTCCCAACTTAAAAAGCACACCCCTGTTGTCACACTTGTTGGGCTTCCACAGAAGGTTAAAGAGGAGGAGAGGCTGAGGGTGTAGCTTCTTTGCCTGTTGCGTGTGAAGTGTTGTCACAACACTTTGGTTGCACTAAATCATGTACATAAATACATGTAGGTCTCTGCATTTCCTCATCTTTATAAGATGACTATGAAACACCACCCCACAAACGCTTCATCAACAGAGTGAAGAGAAACACTTTTATGTTGCTCTCTCATAAGAATATGCTTAGAAATTCTCTCCAACTTTTTTTTCTAATTTTTCTAAGTATTTGCAATACTAATCTATTCGATTTGCACTTCAACAGTCAAATTCGCTTCGAACCAAAGACTTTCCTATTTCCACAGCTCTGGTTTCATTCCAAATGCGACATAAGGAAACATCAGGTTTACCCTGACGCCCGGCCCAGTGCCACCCTGAGAAAAAGACACTCCAAATGCAGAATAAGATTAAAATTAAGGCGGCAGAAACATTTTGCAAAGAACGCAAAACCTTTGTAATCAACTGCCAAACTAGGAACAGAATGGCATTGCCAATGCCAACATTTATCATCTCTGCTCCAATGACAACTTGTCCTTGCTGCGTGGCTGTTCCAGCAGTACGTGACAGTGCTCTGAAAATGGTGTTAGTCTGTTTATTGACTTAATTATAGTATGTACAGTCAAGAGTGAGCGATCGCAGCACTTGATACACCTACAACAGCACAGGTCTACAATGCACTTCCTTTTTCGTGTGTTTACTTCCTGGCAGTCTTGGGTGGCACCCACGGCTGAATTTTGGGGCGGACGGTGCTGTAGGGCATGTAGGCGTCCTTGGTGCCCGTCATGTTCTCTGTGTGCGGGGCAAGCCACTTGTACTGCGGAGGAGGATTCTTGGTGGGTGGAAGGTCGGTTATGTAATGCAGCCAGCCGTGCCTGCAAGAAGCAAATAACTACGACTGGCAAACACTTTCTCAGAGTCTTCGCAAACGTCAGCCACCCTCATTGCCTGTATGACTCTGCCACGGTGGTCTAGTGATGGTGGTGGTCGGCTGCTGACACGAAGACAGCGGCATCGAATCCCAGCCACATTTTGTCTCTATCAAGGATGATTTGTCGCTTGCAACCAATAATGCCGATGCCGAAGTTTGTGAAAAAAACGAGCTCTTTAGTGCTACTGCATTAAAAAAAAGACATCTTCGGTATGACATACTTAAAGAGCACTGACACAAAAATTTTGCACCGTGCTTTTTTTAGTGCAATAGTTAGCTTATGATCCACTTATCACGGCTGGATACCTCGTTTACACGAGTTTATGACTCATTTATTTAGAGACTTTTTTACAGCATTCGGTTTCAGAGAGCACCAAACTAGGCGGGAGCAGTTTCGATGGCAAGGCGAGCATGGCTGGCCACGTAACCACACAAACCTGTGACGTAGGTGCCCTGCACAAGACCGGGCACTGCACTGATGGCCAGCAGACGCGAAGCCGCAGGCATGGAGGAGGAAATCGCAGGTAGTGAAAGGCGCGTGCCAGCAACCAGCCAACAGAAACTTGTTACGTAGGTTTGTTTACACTGCCCCTGCGTTGATGTCGTCGTCGCGAGGAGCTCCACATCTCGTTCAGTCGCGCACTCCAAAATTTATTTTAAATATGTTCTTGGTTATATTTGCCTTTTATATCTCATAAATGTTTTGTGTGTCCCCACATAAATTCACCTTGCTCATTATCTTGCCTTTCGAATTTCTTGTCGGTGCTCCTCTAAATAAACTAATTCGTTACACAATTCCTGGCTACATCAATAATGTTGGCTTACACATTACTTTAGTGCACAGTTTTGTATTCAATAACTTGCATCCCATAATTTGTCTTGGGTTTTATGACTACTGAAGTATGGCACAAGCTGTATCCTGCGCATCTGCTAAGGTATCGATCAGAAAGTTTGTTAAAGTTTATAGAGACTTCTTTAAACAGCTGAATACAGATGTTTGCTTGATAGAAGTCTGTAATATTATGAATAATGCAGTGCATGACTACTTCAGTATATTTGGTGTAATTACTATAAGAGTTAAGCAAACAGCTCAATGATGGTTTTTCTACGTTGGCTTCATGATCAGTACGCCATTCTTACCATTCACTTGGCACCTGGCTACCATCGTAGTCTAAGTAGTAGTAGTCTGCATACTCCACCCAGCGATTGCGACCTGTAGAGCATGAGACAACGGGAGTTTTTCACTTCAAGAAAATGTGGGCGACTAGGGAAACATCCATGCGAGCAATACCCACCAAAGAAAAACCTGTTGTCCTCGTAGTACTTGTTCCCGTACTTGTCAACGCCAACAAGAGTGCCCATTCGTAGATCATCCATTCTGAAAGAGATAGAAAAAAAAACATAACTACTTAATGAAGGCTAATTAGTTGAAAGGCTGAAACATCGCGTCTAAAAGCATACTAAGAAACAAATGCCACAGCACGGTTCACAAGGACCAAATGACGGGCTAGTTGTGGTATGAGGAAATGTGCAATTCGCAGTAAATAAGTGATAAGTGGCCCACACAGTGGTCAGCTTTGAGGATGCAAATCTGGCTCATTACGGCGTACAATGAAACTGATCGTACACTGTGACAGTATGCTTCGCTGCTCGACTTAACATGCTGCTACTGCAGCTACCAGCATGGGCTTACGTTGCCACCAAAAGCAGACGGGTAGTCCGTTTCCCGACATAGATGCATAGAGAAGCATCAAAACTGCAATCATCAGTGTACAAGAAAAAGTATCACAACTTGGGTGACGGTTAAATCGGGAACCGGGGCCAAACGAAACTTGCTTCTTTTGACCTTCGTGCACACCGTGTCAGACGAGAGCAACTGCGTCTTACCTAAAAAGCTTGAACGCAGACTTCGCTATGCCACCGTTGTGCTTGATGATAGCCGAGAGCCGCTGAAGCTTGTCTAAACCGAAAAACGAAGCCATCGTCGGAGAAAAGTTAATCGTCAAAGCAATCACTTCGGCCCGGGAGCCCAGGAAGCCATAAGTGGTGAAACTCGGCAGTGCGGAGTACTTGCAGAGCCACATCAACGCACTACCTAGCCACTGCTATCTTGCAACGCTAGTACTCAAAAACTAACAATAAACGTAAATTTAATATTTAAAAGTAAATTTTGTAACTTAATCTAACATTTTAAATGAAAAAAGCTTTGCCGCTTTGACTTCGAAAATGTCAGCTCAACGACAACAGCATTACGGCGCAAATTAATGGCGGGCGGCGTGGTTCAATTAGAGTGTACTAGAACACTCTAGTTCAATATTCGATTACGGGAAATTGATTGGCAACATCAGAATCAAGGTAATTGCGTCGAACCTATTTAGAGTTTTGTGCATGGAATGGTGCGTCTGTCTAAACATTTGCTATGTAAAAGCGACCGAGACTCGTTACGTTTCGTTCTATGCTATCACGTAGGTTCGCTGGTACGCGTATGGGCTGAAGGCGTCTCGCGATGAACTTCGCAACGAGTTGCGTCGAATTGCTGCACGATGATTCCCCCAACGTTCCCTGCTGTGAGCACGGACCCGGGCTGCTTTTTAGACGATTGGGAATTTCCGGCAAAAATGACGGACGCCCTTTCTATGCCTGCTCGGCGTGTCGGCGACGCAAGGATTGCCCGTTCTTCCTCTGGAAGGAGCAGGCGTCGCGCTGCGGCGACTCCGAGTGGAACGCGTTAAAGCGGCGGGTCTTGCCCGATTCGACGCACACTCAACTGCACGACAAATACCTGGAGCTGCTCAAACGCGAGCCGCGCGAGCGATACTTCTGCTGCCGCACGCTGCTGTCGAAGAAGGACTTGAAGAAGCACCATTCGGGTCACTCGTTCACGAACCCAGTTTCGGACGAAGACCTGAGGCGACCCAGCCGTCTCCTGCACGCCGATCTGAACAACGCCACGAAGGCTCAGTACTTCTTCTCGGGCTCCACTGCTCGTTTCGTCCTCGACACGTTAACGCGATTGGGCTTCGATCGCGTCATTTGCGTGGGGACGCCGACTTTGCACGAACACTTCAGAAACGAACATCCCGAGGTGAAATCCTTGCTTCTGGACATCGAGCAGGCGTACGAGCAGTTCTACGGCCCCGACGAGTTCTGCTGGTTCAATATGTTCAACAATTTCCACTTTCGCGGCGAACCATCGGAGGCAGTGGTCAAGGACAGGTTGCTCACCGGCCGCCGCTGCGCCGTGGTGGTTGACCCTCCGTTTGGAGGATTAGTGGATGCCGTCGCGAGGACGCTGGAACATTTCACCAAGCAGGCGGCCACTCTGGACTGCGAGCTCAAAGTGTTCTGGTTCTTTCCGTACTTTAACGAAAAGCGCATCATAGCAGCCTTGCCACGACTGCGCATGTGCGACTATGCTGTCGACTACGAGAACCACGCGGATTTCACCAGTGACGGTGGCAAGCGGGCTAAGGGGTCGCCCGTGCGAATCTTCACCGACGTGCCTCTGGCACAGATACCGCTACCAGAGGGCGCCGGCTACAAGTTTTGCGGAACGTGCGACCGGTGGGTGGCCCACCACAATGAGCACTGCACCGTTTGCAACAACTGCCCGTCTAAAGACGGTGGACCTTACAGACACTGCGAACTCTGCGGCGTGTGCGTGAAACAGGCAAACGAGCACTGTTCCACGTGCGACAGGTGCCTCCCACCAGGACACGACTGCCAGTCAAAGGGCATCACTTGCTTTGCTTGCAAGCAGTCCGGCCACAAAAGCACAGAGTGCACACAGAGAACTGCAGCAGAGCGTAAGCATTTTAAAAGGAACTTCAGTGGTAACGTTCTCCGATGCAAAAAGAAGAAAAAGTGCCGTTAGTGTTCTCTCATTGGCTCAGAGTCATTTCGTTAGGAGCCACAAAGGTGGGGTAATAATAAACACACCCATAAAAAGACAAAACTGCAGGATGCATTTCAAGATTCTGCTGCGACCAGTAATGTTTGTACATAAAGAGGTCTTGGTACTAATTGTGTAGGACTACTGTTGGACGCATGATGCTTGACGTCCACACTGTAGTGTTCAAAATGCCTTCAGTGAAATGGTGAGTGAGTGGGTTGAAAGGGGGAAAATAAAAGAGTAGAGGACGCATATAAGTATGATGTGGCACATCATATAGGCAGTGACACTTCATATGTTAAACCATTGTTAGGGAGCTTGCACGGACAGCGACGTGCCCAGCACTTTTTTTGTCAGAGACGACCAGGGCTTAGAGCAGTAGTTGACCACCGCACGGGCCTGGGCCAGCCCGGGCCGTCTGAAGCATTTTCAGGCGCGCTGGGCTTGGGCTTGAAAGTGTGGGCTTGGGCCGCGGCTGGGTCCGGTCTTTTTGTGTCATTGGGTGTTGATTTATGCATATTTTCTATCTTCGTTTCACAAAGAAGCGTGAAACGTTTTATATGGAATAGCATCAAGTATGGTGTATAGCAGCTTAATTATATAAGTGTTACGTTTCTGTAACAAAATTAGAATTTGAGCTATTTATATTTCATCTGCTTTTAGAGGCTCTTCACCATATAAAAATATTAACGCTTTTTATCTTGCTGTAACAAATTATTAGTCGGGAACCTCTTTTAAAAAAGCCTGTAATTGATGTTTTCAATGCGAGTGTAGATAAGAGCACTAAAGAAAATGTGCCGGGCTGGCTTCTATCCAATTTCTCATGTTAGTTATATACTTCTTTTAGGTAACTAACGCTTCTATTTTTATTTCCACTATACTGTTATTGTAATGACTTGCCATGTGCCACATAGGCATCATTTGATTAATATTCATTGGTATACAATTACGTGGCACGCCATAGTGGGGCCTGGATCAATTTTCATCACCTAGAGTTCTTTAACGTACACCTAAAAACAAGTACACAGGTGTTCTTGCATTTCGCTCTCATCAAAATGCGGCCATCATAGCCACAGGAATCGCACCCGCATTCTAGGACTTAACAGCGAAACAGATTAACCACTGAGATACCACCGTGGGGAAAACAATATTTCGATGCATGTACACACTGGATTTTTCGTCCGCTACAAATCACAAGACATCATTAATGATTAATGATCAACTAATATCTTCTAGTGCGCCCAAGTAGGGCATAGTTATGAACACGTGCACCCTGGGTAAGTTTAGTATGAGCTCCAGGGCCTGGCCTTGAAACCACAGTCCCGGGCTGGGCTTGGGGCTTCACCAAGTGAGCCCAGGCCGAAAAATCAGGCCCGTCCGGGGCTCTATGCAGTAGTGCAGTCGTGTTTGCGAGCACAGGCGTAGCTCACATACGCAATGTCAGCGTTACCGAAAAACTACGCCGCAACTCTGCGCCAAAAAGACCACAAGCTGTACGAAGAAAAGGCGAGACTTTGTGGACTTGACCCATACACGCTTCGTACGGGCGGCTGTGTAAGCGACATCGGACCACACGTCAATAGCTCTGACATTCACGAATTTCTCGTTCTAAAGACGAGGTTTATTACGTGGTAGCAGTTGAAGTCGAGAAAGGTCCTCGAGGGCCACAACTTTGTGCCGATCGGCTGGGTGCGGGAGTCATGTGAAGAAAGTCTCCGCCAACACCGTGATCGTCGTCACTCGAGTAAGACATGTCGAGTAATTCGATTTCATCTTGCCATAGATGCTAGTGTTTTTTTCTGTCCAGGTTAACCACACCTGGAACGTTAAGAAGCGCCTCGTCGACGTCTGGTTCATGGGCCAGAGTGAAAGCGAGGTCCTTGCCATGCACTGCACATGCATTGCCGGAAACGGCGAAGCATCATCGCATGCTCCTGCACTGTTGTTCTACATGGAATACGGCATATGTGCACGAGAAATTAGCACTCCGGCACAGACTGCCCCAACAGCTGGCTTCCTCCGTTCCTCAGAAAATTCATGCATGACCAGTGACTAGTTAGTGTCCTTGGCAATGAAGAAGCGTCATCTTGATGGATAAGTGAACGCTGTCACATCATAAAATTTACCTCCACAGCCAGTGGCTCCAGCTGCTACAAAAGAGGAATGGAAGAAATTTTTCAGTCCTCTGATTGAATCAAAGCATCGACCTGAAGCAGCAAGCACAAACCCGTGTTACAGCGATCTTTATGGCTCTTGCACCCAGCCACTCGTCACAAAGTTGTGGCCCTCCAGGGCCTTTCTCAACTTTAACTGCTTCCGCGTAATAAAACTCGTTCTAAGAACGTGAAATTCTTGAATATTGGAGCTATGGACCTTTCCAGAAATCCCAGCGCCGCGCCTTCCCCTGGTGGATCAGCGCTGGGGCATTGCAAGAGAGCGGAGCCGGTGGCCAGAGCAGACGACGCTTTCCCGCTTTCGCCTGCTTTCATCGCGTGCCGCGAGTAATTTCGGCTGGTGTAAGGAGCTGCTATTGTGAAGAAACGCTTCTTCTGATCGCTCTGACTTTCGTTCACGCATACTAGACTGTGTTGTTCGTCGCAAATAACCGTAATCATCACTAAACACGCCGAATAAGGAAAGTGCCGGACGCACTTGCTCGGTTCTGATATGTGATAATACATGAATGTCACTGGACGTTTCATTCATTGCTTACCCGCTACGGTGGTCTAGTGGCTAAAGCACTCGGCTGCTAGCCCGCAGGTCATGGGGTTGAATCCCGGCCGCGGCAGTCGCATTTTTGATTGCGGCAAAAATGCTTTAGGTTCATGTGCTTGAAATTCTGGAGCCCTCCACTACGGCGTCTCTCATAATCGCCTGGTGGTTTTAGGTTGTTAACCCCCAACTTTTATATTATTCGTTCATTGCTTGTTGCTACTTCATCGCTTCGATGTTTGTTGTGCTGCAGCTAAGTTGGACCTTTGTTATATGTGTCTTCACTGCGATTACGGGGCAGGGATTTTACACTTGCCGTTTACCCTGTAATTAACTATGCGAATCTATTAAGGCAGGAGACTTAGATACCTCGTTATAAACTCGCAGGATCCCCTATTCATCCGCCTAAGATAATTTGATAGAGAAGGCTATCTTCTTTTTCTTCTCAGTCGATGTGCTGATCCTACCCCACTAGTCTATGACTGTCAGCAGAGTTTTGCCGTGGGTGCGAACCCGTGTTGCGTCGCGACTGTGGGAGAGCACTGGTGTAGTTTGGGTGTGGGCAGGTGCCAGTGTGGCTTGAAGGGGGCCAGTGCCCCTTTTGCACTCCCCGGCCGACACTCCAGCCCGCCACAATTCTCACCACCCTTTGAAAACTTGCGTTACCTAACGAGGTTTGCACTGCCTTCAAAAACAAAGGCAGTGCGAAACTAATATTGCATTGCCTCCATGATGAAAGCACATTGGACCAAGCTCGGATGTCATGCGATACCGTGACGCCACGTGATCTTTTGATGACCTCACAATTTTTGGCGATGCCTGACGTCATATATGTTGTCATCACGCGGTGGTTTTTTCTATCACTTGACGTCGCCGACGCGGGACGCAAACGGTCGGGTTTCACGCTTTGATGAGACGTCTAAGGTTCTAACCTAAAAACAAAAATTGACCGTTGATGGCTTTGTTGTCCCGCGGCGGCGTCGTCAACAGGAGTGATGCAAAAATAATCGCGTGATAGTGTCACCACACGATGTCATTGAGACATCACAGATCATCAGAATGTGTAAGGTCACCACGACAGTCCCATCATCACGTCATGAGACGACATCATCGCTTTGCACTGCTTTGTTATCGTGTGAACGGCCCAACAATCACGGAGGCCGAGCAGAACCAGGTGAGGTGCTGAAAGTTTAGAATGCCTCCAGTCATAAATCAGTACAAAGCCACTTTAGGCGTAGAAAACATTCGCGGGGAAGGGGGGGGGGGGCAATACATTGACTGAACAAAAAAAAACAGATGGCTGTCGCCTTCAGGTTGCCTTGGGTGAATGCATAAGAAACCCTGCGAGTTTTGTGTGTGTGTGTGTGTGTGTGTGTGCTGTTACGTAGTGTTTATTTTGCTGTTTACTGCATGGTTATGTTCAATCCCATCTGCTTTTTATTGACCATAAACCTAGAGGCCTTACGTAAGTTTGCTGAGTGCATCTCTCTCTCTCTTTTTTTATTTCACTGTGTCAAGGCAAAGAGCGCTAGGTGTAGTTTCATGATTATCCATACAAAAGCTACACTCGCCGTCAGTTTCTTTCACATTGCCAGATTATATAAGCGCCCCCAGGTGGTCTAAATTTCCGGAGCCCTCCTCTACGGCGTCTCTCATAATCATATTGTGGTTTTGGGACGTTAAACCCCACATATCAATCAATCATTATATAAGCGCTGCTGTAGCCGTCTATACCTTTCCCAGACTGAATGAAGCTTTCACCATTGCTTTTAAAGTCATTCTGGCCATTAACAGCCTTCCACAGCAACGTTTTCTGGCTTAAACCATCTGTTCCCAGATCATCATCATCAGCCTGACTACGTCCACTGCAGGACAAAGGCCTCTCCCATGTTCCGCCAGTCAACTCGTTCCTGTGCTTGCTGCTGCCAATTTATACCCGCAAACTTCTTAATCTCATCTGCCCACCTAACCTTCTGTCCCCCCTAACCCGCTTGCCTTCTCTAGGAATCCAGTTAGTTACCCTTAATGACCAGCGATAATCCTGTCTACGTGCTACATGTCCGGCCCATGTTCATTTCCTCTTCTTCATTTCAACTGCCATATCCTTAACTCCGGTTTGTTTCCTAATCCACTCTGCTCTCTTCTCGTCTCTTACGGTTACACCTACCATTCTCCTTTCCATTACTCGTTGCGTCATCCTCAATACAAGCTGAACCCTCTTTGTAAATCTCCAGGTTTCTGCTCCGTACCTAAGTACTGGCAAAATGCAGCTGTTATATACCTTCCTCTTAAGGGATAGTGGCAATCTACCTGTCATAATTTGAGAGTGCTTGCCAAATATGCTCCACCCCATTCTTATTCTTCTAGTTACTTTAATCTCGTGGTTCGGCTCCGCGGTTATTACCTGCCCTAAGTAGACATAGTCTTTTACAATTTGAAGTGCACTATTACCCAACGTTACTAGAATAGGTTCAGTTTACAAACTTCATGCGTTGCGCGGAACCGCCACCGATACTGCTCCCACTGGCGCTGCAGTCGCACCCGGCTCCACGGATTCCGCCTCGCCAGCCGCGCTGCGCAGCCAGTTTGGGCAGTCGCCGGTCTAACTCCCGGGTGATTTTGTGTGGTGCGCGTTTTCAGACCGATGTGTTTGCCTGAACGTATCGATTGCCTTGTTCGATGCAGTGCTGTGGGTGACTGTGGGTGCCCCTAAGCCGACCCCGACGTGTTGCGTACCTGGCTGTACAAGCGGGTACCGGAACGACACTAGCCCGTCGGTCCGGCATTTCTTCTCCGCTCCCAGCGACGAGCGACTTCGCGCAGCTTGGAACAGGGCGATACCCCGCGCAAAGACCTCACAACGAAGTCTAGGGTATGCTCCATCCACTTTCACGATCAGGACATTCGCAAAACGTACGTGCACATGATCAACGGAGAAACTGTTGAAATCCCGAGGGGTAAGTGGAGTCTCGTCGAGGGTGCCCTTCCTAAAGTCTTCCCGAACTTGCCCTCGTACTTGTCAAAGCCAGCAGAGAAGAGGCGGAAACGGCAGCGAGAAAGCAATGGAAACGCTGACCAAGGAACAGCATCACCGCAGTCACAAGCTTCTTGCAGCACAATTCCTGCCGATGTCGTGGTCGACGATATGCCCGAGCCATCCGCGCCGTCGTTTGCTGAAATGGAATGCGTTGAGCTACCACCATCGTGGCAAAGAATCACTGTGGAAAACGGCAGCGGTAAATTTGCGGCATTTTTCACACTGACCTCCGCAAATAAGGTGCCACAAATCGAAAAGCGCGTCGTTGTAAGCAGTGACGGAGTGGCAACTGCAAGTGCGAGAGGCCGCGAGGCGAAGGCTTTTCTGAGCGTCAGCATTAAGACCATGCTAGATCTTAGTGACCTGATAAACAAAGTGCACAGCCTTCATGCATGCTCCGGATACGACGTGCAAAGCAGCACTGGTTTTTCACTCAGATGCCAGGCACTCGCTAAGCAGTCAACGTGTTCATTCTGCCGCACTGAAAAAAACAGGCTTTTGAAAAAGAATTCTCAGAAGCAAAAAAGGCAGGTGTGCAAACAGAAAAAGGTGAAAAACCTTCAAAAGAAAGCCATCAGGGCAGCTCCTGCGAGAGTGTCTTTCATGAAGAATATGGCAGAACTACAAGAGAAATTGACAAGCGAAAGATCCTTATCAATCAATGAGCATCTAATGTCACTTCCGCCTCTTCAACAACTAGCATTCAAGATGCCTCTGAATCAAATGGAAGCAAAGGGACCACAGGGTGTGCGATACACCAGAAGTTGGGTGCTGAACTGCCTTCTTCTCCACATTTCAAGCCCCAAAGCCTACAATTTGATACGCAAGATGAATTTGCTTCCCTTACCAACTACAAGTCGACTTAACCAGGTGCTTTCAGGTGTACCCTGTGAGTATGGTTACAATCAAGTGGTCCTGAAAGCGCTCGAGGCACTCTTTTCAAGCAAGCGTGATGTTGAGAAGTGTGGTACGCTCGTGCTGGATGAAATCAAGCTGAGAGAGGGAGTGGACTTCAACAAATCCACGTACAAGTTTGATGGCTTTGTGGAGTTTGAAAACACCGGAGAGAAAAGCAAGGCCATCTTGGCTGACCATGCCCTTGTACTGATGTTCATCCCTTTGTTTCACAATTGGGTTCAACCTATTGCCAGTTTCGCCACTAGGGGGGCAGCTCCTGGGGCTGTGTTGGCCAAGGTTGTTGTGGAGTCGGTGCTGCAACTTGAGCGCCATGGTGCAACAGTTCTGGGTGTTGTTAGTGATGGTGCAGGCAACAACCGATCAATGTGGACACATCTTGGCATATCTGGAAAGTTGCACCACCCTGTCAACAAGATTCCTCACCCGACGCTTGAAGACGGACGGTTTCTTCATTTCTTATGTGATGTACCCCACATCATAAAGTGTGTGAGAAACCATCTCCCGACACACACATATGAGAGGATGCCACCTCTTATTTCCGCATGAATCGGACGCAATACTAATGCAGCATGTGTGTTCTCTCTCAACGGCGCATTTTCAGATAGTAAAAAAAGCAGGGCATGCGCAAAATTAGCGAAATGACAGATGGTTTCCGGCAGCTTCGAACTTGTTACTCGAAAGCATGTCGCACTGCATGCTTTAATACAAGTATAAAAGGAGCTTCAGTGGCTAGGATGTGTTGCAGTGATGTTTTTGTAGTTTTCCATCTGGTTACGCGTGAAGAAACGCGCTAATTCGGCGCCCGTATAGCGCCTAGCAGGCGCAGCAGCTGAGAAAGCTGGATCTTGATGGAACGCTCCCGCCACCTGTTGGACAAACTGAAAGTGGAGACACCGGCGAAGCACGGCGTCGGCGGAGAGTTTGGCAACTGAACCTAGTCTAGTAACGTTGCTATTACCTATCTCGAAGCGCTGCTCTCTTCCGAGGTTGTTGTACATTACTTTCGTTTTCTGCAGATTAATTTCAAGACCCACCTTTCTGCTCTCCTTGTCTAACTCCATAATCATGAGTTTCAATTCGTCCCTTGAGTTACTCAGCAATGCAATGTCATCGGCGAAGCGCAGGTTACTAAGGTATTCTCCATTAACTCTTATCTCTAACTGTTCCAATTCTAGGCCTCTGAAAACCTCCTGTAAGCACGCGGTAAATAGTGTTGGGGAGATTGTGTCCCCCTGCTTTACACCCTTCTTGATTGGTATTCTGTTGCTTTCTTTATGAAGCACTATGGTAGCAGTTGATCCCCTGTAGATTCCTTCCAGGATGTTTATATATACTTCATCGACGCCCTGATTCCGCAGTGTCTGCATGACTGCTGATATTTCTACTGAACCAAACGCCTTCTCGTAATCAATGAAGGCTATGTATAGTGGTTGGCTATATTCCGAGCAATTCTCTATTACCTGTTGATAGTATGAATGTGGTCGATTGTTGAGTAGCCTGTTCGAAATCCTGCTTGTTCCTTTGGTTGATTAAATTCTAATGTTTTCTTTACTCTGTTAGCAATTGCCTTTGTAAATAGCTTGTATACTATGGAGAGCAAGCTGATAGGCCTGTAATTCTTCAAGTCCTTGTCATCTCCTTTCTTATGTATTAGAATAGTGAGTGCTTATTAGCACCGTAAGAATGTTCATGCTGCGCAATTTTTTCTTCTGAATATGCCTGAGGCGAGTTCTTCAGATGTTTTGTCCTTGGCCCTTTCTTTTTTGGCAAAGGTGACAGGAACGGTTGTATGTTTTGGGCAGCTTGGAGAGGCAGATCTATACCAACGACAAATTACTAAATTAAGATAATCATAAACTGTAATGAAACAAGAGATCACAGGAGCTGAAACAATAAAATAGAATATTGTGTGAATTGTGCACACTGATGTACACTCATTCCATTGTATATTTCTTCCAATTGTTAACTAGTCATGACCTTTTGCACAGTCAGGTCCAAAATTCTTAAGTTGATTTCCAACTCACAGTCGTGGAAACAGGAACTACGCAGAGACAGCAAGTTTTGCGCTCTTTGAAAGAAAATACTGCATGCAAAGTATCCGCTGTGCGGACGTGCTGTTAGGTGGTTTTAGTACACTCAGCGTCCCAAGTGCAAACTTTCTCAGACGCAGCATTTGAAACCGGCAATTAGTATTCAATTATGCACAACCTAGTGGGGCTCGAACCTATTTATTAAGGGTGGAATTTTGATATTATCATTCGCAAAGTGCATGGTCTTGCACTGCGTATTGCGTGAAAACATATCAGGAGTGACAGTCCCGAACATAAAGTACTAATAATGAAGCTGTATAGTCATACTGACAATAAAACGAATGACAAAAGCTTCCGCTACGCGTAAATACGATACACGAAGCACAGGGGACTCGCCACGAGAGCCGAGAAAAATTTCCAGTTCAATGGGCTGTGAAGAAGAAAACGCATCGTTGACAAGCAACATCGCCACCGCTTGGGTACTGGGTTCTGGGCTTCTCTCGCTCGCCTCGTGCCGATCATCGCCGACATCTGCTTAGCCCTTGCTCTGTCCCGATCGTGTTTTCATCGTAGAGCCACCGTCGCAACACACGCCAATAAACCCACTTTCAAGGCCTTTTCGCGGGTACGTGAGCAATTTCCCAAGTCATTAATAAGTCAAGGATACTAGTGTTTCCTGACTGCATGTTGCTCTGGGTGGTGCCTCTTCTGTGAATGCAAATTGAAGCAGGGTTATGACGCGCGATATTCCCGCAACGATGCGTTGGTACGCCCGCGCACTGTGGGAAACGGGGTGAGCCAACGCTTCTGCAAGCAGACGACACTCCGCCGGCGCTCTGGCTTCCCATAATGCTTTGCAGCCGCCGTAGGCGGGCGCGCATCAATTTCTGGAAAGGTCCATTGACACGTGGTCGCATGTCGCTTACGCAGTCACCCGCGTGAAGTGTGAATGCGTCCAGTCCGCAAAGTCTCATCTTTTCTTCGAACCGCTCACGGTCTTTTCGGCACAGCGTTGAAGTGTAGTATTTTGGTGACGCTCACATTGTGCACAACACTCCTTGCAGTCAAATTTGCATCGCTCTCGCACTTGGTCACGACTGCACTACTGCAGTCCCCGGCTGCCTCTGACAAAAAATTATGGCTGCCTACCCAGAGTGCATAGCGTTGCTGCCATCAGTGCAAGCTTCCTACAACTATGGTTTCAAATTTGGAATGCCTCATTTGTTA
Organism: Rhipicephalus microplus; assembly: GCF_043290135.1. Taxonomy (NCBI): domain Eukaryota; kingdom Metazoa; phylum Arthropoda; class Arachnida; order Ixodida; family Ixodidae; genus Rhipicephalus; species Rhipicephalus microplus. The sequence continues at coordinate 63,921,489 of NC_134704.1, read as the reverse complement.
TCAACATCTATGGGGAGACAGCCACAGGGTCACTGCCCTTATGAGAAGAGGCTCTGAGCTTAATTGAATACTTAACCTAAGATGGCTAGCTAATAATATATAATTCTTGGAGTTTAACATCCCAATATCAAGACATGATTATTAGGTATGCTGCGGTGGAGGGTATTGTAAAGTTCAACTACCTGTGGTTCTTTAATATGCACCTAATTATAAGCATATCAATGGAGGCAAAATCTAGCTGTGATTTGATCCCGTGACCTTTGGGTCGACACTTGAGCATCATGACCACGAGATGATAAGCTGATATAGTTTGTTGGCGCTCACGAGTAGGACAATGGACAGAAGAAAACACGAGGACAGGCGCCGAGTCTCAACTGCTGTTTATTTTGAGCAAGAATGGGAGAAAGAAGGAAAACCAGGCCATAATCACTAACATGTGGAGCTGCAAGACTAGTACACTCTTCACTAACAAAAGAATGGCACTGATACCGCTGATGATGGTACTATTTGATAAGGCTAGTGACACCTTGAAGTTCCCATGAATGTTGCACTAGCCCCAGCCAGACCCACAGCCAACACTTTGGAGTTCATTTGTGGTACATTTACCCCATCTGTGTGACATTCTAACAATCTGTCTGTCTCATTTGTTTTTTTGTGCCAATTATATCCTAAATTATCTACCAATTACTAATGCTCACTAGCAAACCCACTGTTAACTAGAGATAGACACAGAAACAAAGTCAGTAGGAAGACATCCGTGAAGTTCTCACTCCGCCATGCTGCAATACTGATTTGGAGCGCCTATTCAAGCCTAGCGACGTATCGAATGGTAAACAAAATTGGAGGTGACCTTACTAATCCTTTACCAAGGTGGCAGTAGTGGCACTCGCATTTGTGTGTCCTGGTGTATGTATTCCTTGGGTTAACTTTGTGCTTTGTTGCGCTGTTGAAGAGCAGATCTGAAGGCCACATAGAAAGAAGCGCATGGTTGAGATCTGTTCCACGATGGCTACAATGATTCACAATGAAAGAAGCGCGTGGCTGAAATATGTTCCACAATGGCCACAATGATCCTAGCTGTGCGGAAAACTGTCTGCTCTTCCAAACGACTCATTTTGTGAAAATATTTATTAGTTATTCTGACAATTAATTAGCCCTCATCATAAGTAGGCTTATGTTCCCATATCTTGAAGTTGGCAAACTCACTCATGAGACTCAGCCGTGAGTCTGGGCCCGAGTCTAGTTGAGAAAAACCTTAGTGAGCTCAAGCACAAAATATGTTTTTCAAGTGAGCTGCCCATTTTTTTGCTGACCTATGTTAATATCCGTATCCAACATGACCCTAAAACCAGAACGATGAATTCCAGCCAGTTTTTATTTTTAGAATTATCCAAATATTCAGAAAAGTGAAACTGCTGGGAAGAGAAACCAGTGTCACTAAGTGCTTTTATTACTAAAAAGAATTCTCTTGCATTCTACAGAAGCACAGTACAGTCTGGCAAGTTTCAGTGCATGACTCTTTCTTCTCCAGAACAAAAAACGCTGAAGAGGTTTCAAGCCCCCATGCTTCTACATATGGTGTGCTCGAAAACATTTGTCGACAATGCCAGTTGAACGCCTATATATTATGAGAGCCACATTTTATGCTGATGTGTGATTTTTTGAAGAGACAAGTGAATTTCCATACATACCCAAAATGAAGGATAATGCGACAGGCTAGGAAGCATTGCATTTACACATCATTGTCGGGATTTTCCGGCTTGAGATGGCCTGCTGTGTGATGCTGTGCTAGCCACTTCAGCCACATTTATATGCTGGCAAGGCGTCTCGGTCAACATCCTTAATTTAAGCTACTCATGCAGGCAAGCACAAGTCTTAAGCCCAATATGCTTTATTTTTTTTCATTAGTTCCAATTCTGAACAGCAGAACAAGTACACATAGTAACAGTCACACCCACAAATGTAACAATCGTCGCCCCCGAACACTTAGCTCTGTCATGGCACCTTGAGTTGAACAAGAACACATTTTAGAGATACAATACAGAATAAATACAACTAGGTTACATAAATGCAAACGATTCACGAAAAGAATGAATACTGTAGATGCTGGTTTATTAAATATAGTCACAAGATTTTGGGTAGCATAAGAAACAGTTACATATGCTATGGATATCGAGCAACCTTCATGAGAAGGTTCTTATTTGGAATACAAGTGGATGCGTAAAGTGCGCATGAACGTATGTTTCCTACATAAAATGGGGAAAAAGAACTGCTGACTGAAAATAAGGCACATCATAGGAGATAACAATTAAGAACAGCCATTACCCTTTGCATTGGCATTGCACTGAAGACCTCTGTGGAAACTTCAGCAACCGTGCTGTGTCCTTTTGTTGGTGCCTTCAACCTACATACTGTGAAGAAAAGTAGTAGGCTTCATCTAACAGCTGACAATAGCAGGAGCGCGAGTCATTTGCCAAGGTGCTATTTAAAGACTTAAAAAAAAATTGAATGGCTACTAGTCCTGTGTCTATACCACGACCAGTCCAACAGTACAGTCAAACTTAAGTACTATATCGAATGTGAGGTGAATACGAAAAACAGGTGGACATATTGGTAATTCGATATGTAAAAGGCTTCGAGTAGTACGCTTCACTGCATAAAAGGGAACTTCTCACTTCACCACACTACACTTCAATGTTGCACTGAAGCTAACTAAAGCACAGCTGTCGTGGTGTGCTAAAACTTGTGAAAGTGTAAAACACACACAAGCCACAGCTGAAAGTGGTTATCTGCAGCCTGCCCATGGCAGCGTTTTAAAATGAAAATAGTGCTCCATGACAAACGTCACATTTACCTCCTTTTAACATGCACTTCAAGAAACGGACTCCATAATTGCCTGCGCATTACGTCTGATAGGAAACCAAACCCCGTGTTCACAGCACCATTCATGTAATTTGAGTGTTTAAAGATGCCATAGAAAGGTGCCAACAAAATTTCCTTAGGTCAACCACAACGTACAACTCTCATTGTGTAAACAAATATATTAGAAGTCGTTTTACATCCAAAGCCAGCATCGACATAGCCGTCATGTTTTTAGTGTGCCAGAGGTTTGCAAAAGTAGCACAGGAGGTATTCGTTTAGATTATAAATGTAAATAGAGATTCAAAAGTGGGAGGTAGGCACAAATTCAGTGCTGTAGGCGCATTTATTTTTGAAAAGGGGGAATAACTTTTATGTACCCTCTACGAATATGCGGGTGACGTGGAAACAATGTTTTTGCAAGGCCACTGTCTTCATTAGCTTTGATAGCCATGTACTTCAAGACGAGCAGTCTACTAAATTCAGTAATACACGTGGAAGACAACATGCTGTGGTAGGTAGCTGTGAAAAGCTGCCTGGGAAGGTTACCTTGGCGAATCACAAGTTCTTTTTGTTAAGATTAGAAGTGCCTAATGTCTTTTTGCTCATTAGCCCATGCGTGTATATATGGGCTCCTTTTATGTATTTTGCGTGAATGTAGGGTTAAAGAAACTTGTACGCATGCACGCAGTGCTAGTCATGATGCCATTACAGGCTGGCAGAAGAGCCAGTCTAACGAGGCCTGCTGACTGACTAGGGCCTGGTTGGAGGAAGCATATTGCATTTTTTGTTATGCTGCAAGTGCATTATGTTTTGGTTCATGTTGCTAGATGCTTCATACACACAAAAACTGCATATGTAGTATATCTGGAGCCGCTATCGAATTGGGTGAATACATTTTTTTTTACCATATGAAAAAGCTGAATGATTTTGTAATTTTCCTGCTCTTTTTAAACGTGCATAGCAGTCCTAAATTTCTGGCTCATGGGAATTTAATAAACCACAGTCTGCCGTAGTATGAAGGCATGGCAAAAAAAAAAACGCAAAATGGTATTAAAACGCTGACCCTCAATTCTGATGCAGCAGAACACCTGAGGTTTGCTATTTACCGATATGATAATTATGTACACTAATAACAAAACTGAAAATGCAAGAAAAAAACAAACACAAGATGACTGATTTGCCTGTTACTGCCAACAGAAAAAAAGTGTTGTTGAAGATGTATCTGTAGATATAGCACAAATGAAATCTATGTCCTGTATATATGTCTCCATGTTCAACAATACTGCCATAGATAAGTTTACTGAAGAAGTTAATTCCGATTGAAGCAGCAGTGCCTTTTCTCTCTCACTTCAGTTTTTGACCGTTTTTCTTGCTGAGATCCACATACCCCAGTGATGCTAATAGAAAATGGCCAACTAACGGGCAGTCTTTGGTGTACAACGTTTTGTTAAAATGCGCACATCCATCTTGTGCACGTTATAAGTGGAGTCCACAGACTGCAGCTGTGTATCACAAAGAAACTAACAATGTTAACAGATTAAAAAAAAAGCTTTCCCCATGTCAATATAAAGTGAGAAAACATCTTTGCAAAAATCAGAGCTGACAGTGTAAATTCTACACCGACATTTCCATCTTGATAGGTGGGTGGGGGTTGTAATCGCAAAGTTCAAAATCAGAAGACTTGAAGTCAAAGATGTCATTCACGTCACGCTTGATTACAAGTTTCGGAAAAGGTCGTGGTTCCCGTTCGAGCTGAAAATTTCAGAAGAAAATTAGTAGCTGTTGCATTGCAGATACTGTAGATTGTCAGTAAACGAAAATTTGTTAAATGGAATTGCTTAGGCCAGTGCAAATATTTGAATGAAAATTAAGGTATTCTAATTCGCTTCAATTCGAATTTAGGTCTAAAACATCGAAGTATTTAAAACGAACGAGTAAAACCCATACGCAACCTCCTGTAAAAGTAGTTTCACTGCAGTAAAGGGATGCTAAGCGGTGAAAACACCTACTCGAAGAAAATCCGCACTGCCGCAGAGCCCCATTCAAAACTGATCACATAGCGCAAAGTATGTAACAAGGGCAAGAGAAGGGATTCTTCCTCCCTTTTCTTGTCTAGCGTTATAATTTTTTTTGCGCTACATGATCAGTCAAGTATTAACAACGCGCCCAACTTCACACTCTTGTCCCCACTTTAAGATTAAGTGAACATATTCATCATTTTGTAAATTTGAAAGTGTGTTATACCGGCTTGCATGCTGTAAGTATAATATATATTTCAAAACAGAACATGTTCCACAGCTTGCCAAATCCTGATACTATTCAAAGTTGTTTCCACTTATGAACCAAAAAGAGCAGCATTTGCCCAGACCTTCTTTCAATTTAACATTTTCATTATGATATTCAATACACACCATTCGAATTTGATTCGAAATTATTGGACCGAAATCACTACTCGCTCCCAACCTAGAATTCACCATTAGCACAAGCTTAGAATCGCTGCTTAAATGGAACAGCTGTTTTTGATATTATTGGTTTAGCCTTGTATTCTGCAGCCCCGTTCATCTCTCAGTAAATGAAACTCCTTTTAAATAGAATATTTTTCTGGTGTGTACAAGTTCCATTTATGAGGGCCTACAGTGGTATGGCTAAATTAACACACGATGCAAAGATATCTAGGAATAATTTTAATACACTACTATGCATACCAGCTGAATCAAGTGACAAGGAAGGAGGGCTGCTGATTCCAGTGGCATTCAAACACTAATGCTGACAAGAACATGAGAGACTGCCCTGGCCTCACCTGTTTCTTCAGAGCATCGACGTGGTTGAGATAGATGTGTGTGTCACCGAACGTGTGCACAAACTCGCTAGCCCGCTTGCCAGTAACCTTAGCCATCATGTGCGTCAACAGGGCATAGCTGGCTATGTTGAATGGCACGCCCAAGCCCTGACAGAGAGAGACCATAAAAAATATCACTAGCTGCAGCACACTAAGTCATTCAATGTTTGACAAATGGACTACAATATTGCGTCGAAATTTTTTCGTTTTGGCAGCGTTACATAGCTGTGTCATTACACGTGGTCGCAACAATTGGGCGAACGTAAATAGTCGTCTGAAACTCCAACTGAGAAAACTGCCCAAAAGTGTCGATGTTGTCGCGTGCCAAGAAGGTGGTTTGCCCAAAAGCCACCGGTGACATAGAATGGGTAAACTGCCTCTCTCCAAGAGCCACACTGAGCATTCAGCCATTTTTTAAAAAAAGAAAGAAAAGAACAAATATTACATCCTTGATGATTTTGCATGCAAAAGCTACTATACGATTATAGGGCACAAAATAGTGGTGGGACTTCACTCCAGATTAATTTATTTGCCTTAAATTCTTGCATGTGAATTTAAGTGCAAAAGCACTTTTGTCCCCATTAAAACCTAGCCATTGCAGCCTTGTGCTTAGCAGTTCAGCACCAAAGCTGGTAAGCCATTACAGCAGATATTTTAAAAAATAATCAAATGAAATTGGTAGTTCCTGCACCATTTTGAAATAAAATCTCGTCATAGTGCTCCGCATCCGGTTGGCGCACTTCAAATTACCCGCCTCAAGAAGCGGACCAACTCGCGTCACTGTTGCCATTCACAACGTTGCCCGGCTTTACTGCGCTAGTAGCAGCAGACCGAAAGCAGCGAGAGCCACAGCAGCAACAACGGCCATTGATCAATTTCCCGCCATTGGCTTCGAAATTGCATACGCTTTTGTTTCAACTGCACCACGCTAGATGGTACCACCTGTCTTGTGTAACCACGCGAAAATTGAATTTTTGAACTACTTGCGCCATTCCCCATAGTAACGTCCGGCGTTTTTTTTTTTTTTTCATGAATCAAACAGAAATGAATAAGCAGCATTTAATTGCACCTCTTGATGCACGAAAGGTTCTTTATTTAGTGCACTTAGATCGATTACTAGTGATTGATTGTAGGCGGTCCATCTGATGTTATCGAGATTATTTTTAAAATGTCCTACTGCGTCGCTTGTGTTCTTGTGCATTTACCTTAATTTCTCAGTAAGTAGGGCACTGTTGTTGATAATATTGTCGTTTTAGATGTTGTCATACATTGAGATTTCACTCTGATGTAAATTGTTATTTGACTTTAGTGTCCCTTTAAGAACGAATTAAGTGCAATGCCATCTCCTGAGGGCTGAAACAATAACTCGCAGATTTAAAGCAGCGATGCTATTGTGTTGTCATAGGCAAGAGGTAATGTGAAGCAAAAATGTAACCCACGCACAGTTTCAATACCGGGGGCAACTTTCTGTGAGAATGAAGGAAAAGCTACTTGGGCACATGTGCTCACTCCTTTGCCAAGTAGTAAAGATAAACTTGCTTTTCGAATGATGGCCGTGTTCAAATAATACCACAGCATAAAACTTGCTACACTGCCTACACAACCATTTGAGAGTGAAATTCGATACAAGCTCCTTCGGCGAGTCGTCGGAATAGCTCGAGGGCGATGCGCGCTCACCTAAAGGCGAAGACGCCATTTGACTATGAGGTGCCCCAAAAAGGTGTGACGTTTTCAGACATGCAAAACACGAAATTACACTTCGTAAAGTAAAAAAAATACTTTTATATCTCCTTGGTTCATTCAGCGTCTCTTCATAAACAGCATCTTGTAGAAAAACACAATATTTTTATGCGACGAGATGGCCGACCAGCTTTGGGCCGTCCGGCAAGCTGAAGATGCCGCCCGGGTCCGAGGACTTCGAGCGGTCACCTGAGGCACCGCCATCATAATCGATGGAGAGTGTGAAGGGACCGGGGTTAATCCCCTCTTCCCCCACCTCGCCCGGTGAAAACTGCCAGACTTTAAATAAAGTTTACTCATTCATTCATAATTTTCACGTGAAAAACATAAACGCATTTGTTGGACTATACTCTTCAACTGTGGCACATGCCCACTTCGGTTCCGTAGCGTTCCCTTCATCGCCACAGAAAGTTGTCTACAGGTAGAGTAGCATCATTATTTTTTATTACAATAGGAACTGTATTTAAAAGTAGAAATGGGACATTTTATGCTGGGCTATACGAGCCAAGAGCACAAGACACAAGAAGGATGAAAAATGCAGGACTAAAAATTCGTTTTCCACTTTTGGTTAATCTGGGATATGACTTGGACAGTGGCTGGCAGTAGATGCAACAGCATTTTCTGTAGCACTCTTTCAAGACATTTATTCATACATCTCCTCCCCCCAGACACACGCTCGTGTGCGACCAAAGACCTTGTCGATGGTGACCTGGGCCACAAAATAATTTAACACAAGCTAAAGCTTATTTCGAGCATTTAAAATAACCCTGAAATGGTGTTTTGAAGTTTTGTCAGCGTTTAGGATAGAGCATCATCAAACCATTCCCACCAAAAATTTACTGACACACCGGGTACCAAGGCCGCTACGGACAATTATATGGTACCCGCCTTCTCACCTCTGCCTGGCCTCCGCAACTCATGAAACAAGCTGGCATCCCTGATGATTTCAGAGAGCTCTCATGAGCGGCTCGACATTTTGAGCTTTTACCAGTCTAGACCTCTGAGAGTGCACGCCGACAGGTTGTGTGCCGTCTCGGAGGCCATCACATAGTGCGCCCGGCAGCACACACTGGCAACGGAGACGAAGATCGTGGAGGGGTTCTTATCTGCTCCAACAGGTGCTGCTACCCTACCGGCAATCCTACTTTCGCGCATTCTACAGCCCATGACAGCCAATCACATCAGCAGCCAATATGACGTGGCTGCTGACGTGCTCTGGCCTCGTCAAACGCCCAGAACATGTGGCTCTATGAATGGGTGGTTGAAAACGCGTTTGGCCAAGTCGCAAGGATATGCAGTGTTGTAACAAATTACACAGTTTACGCAGAGAGCTCAAGTCGCTCTCCAAACACCCCTTGGGACTTGTTCTACTGGCCCAATATGTTTGTACAAAACCGCCAAAACCATTTTAGGGTCCCTTTAAATCACAGTAAAAAAAGATTGCCTATGAACAGCGCACATACCACATCGGCTGAACGCTGGTAGAGTTGACAAGACAGCTCATCGTCACTGACATAGAACTGCGCTAGGCAATGGCAAGGAGGCAGTGCCATTTTGCTCAAATCTGTCAAAAAAAAAAACGTTAGTGTTACATGGCATTCCAAAGAAGCTAAAAGGCTGTAAGTTGGTCTCATGCTCTCTAAGTGCATTTCAATTTCCAATGCGTGAAGTTCTTTTACTGACAAGGCGTGATTGGTCTACATTTACAATTTCCATTGAAGTGAAATGTAGGCTAATGCCATCTGATTGCTTTGCAGAAGGAATCTTGCCTGCTGGGTTCCACGAACAAAGAATCATCCTGCGGTCGTCCGGATTATTCTTGATGGTGTTGATGAGATTTGAAATCTGGTCTACACCTTCTGTTCCATAGTCAGTTCTCATGTCTCTGTATGGAGCACCAAAATGCCTCCACTGAAATCCATATACTGGGCCAAGGTCACCTATGACGTGATAAATGACACTATAATTCATGTCAACCGTATACATATATAACACGAAACAAAATCACATTGTTTCTTACAAAATGGTGTGCTTACTTATACGAATTAAAGCTCAATCAAAAATATGAAGTATATCGAAGTATTCTCAAGACCGAGTGAGGCAAACTTTTATAAGCTGTGCTTAATATCAAATTATGTGAAGTTACACCAATTTATGTCTCTCTGAGACTACCACTACTACCACTGTGCTTTTTCCCTGGAAAACATTGATGGTCACATTATATTGAGCTCGGATGGTGGTGCAATTTCTGATTTTACCATGTGATTTCAGGTGAATATATAAATAATCAAACTAAAGGTGGGCCGCCAAGCTGAGCTGGGCGGTCACTACGTGAGGCTAGCTGGGTGGCGTAAGGTCTCCCCTGCGTCTTCGCTGGACCCAAATAAAGTTTTCATCATCACCATCATCATAGCCATGTTCGAGTAATAACTTTCCTAACATAAAAATGCATTGGCTGACCTAATTAGATGTTTCTTTTAACACGACAGCATTAAAGAGCTTGTTCCGTAGAAACTCTGGTGTTGGATTGAGCATTGTTGTTTGTGACGAAAAAATCATCTTGTCTGTGACCAAAACAATCGAGAAGGATCCAATTAAAAAAAATGAAAATTTGAGCATCCAGGGAGGATCGAATCCAGGCCAGTTGTGTGGTAAGCATGTGTCCCACCACAAAGCCACGAAATTTGTTTCAACTGGTTCGAAAAAAGTGTAGGGAGTCTTCTTAATGCATCATATACTGCATTGCAGAAACGTAGAATTGCACCAGGTGTCAAAAGATGTAAATTGAGCAACCAGTGGATGTTTTAAAGGCCCAAACATTACAAAGCGCAGAGACATTTAATCATCATCGACAGCATAACCATCAACAATGTTAACAGGTTAGCATGTCAACAGGTTTGCGTGGAGTAGTTTCCTCGACCTCTCCATGCCAGAATACTCAACTGGTGGTGAGCAGCGGCATTGTGCCTTGGGAAGAGGAGTTTTTCTATTGAGAACACAGTTGTAGAATTCCTGTAGTTTGTTGAAAGTCTTATTTTACTTGTGCATCAGTGCGGACGTGTAGTGCACGCTTCGCTGATTTGCAAAAAAAAATCACTATGGCGTAGTGGACACTGAACAACCGTGCTTGCAATAGACATTCAATGACATTTTCAAACGGCCAATGTTACGAGCACAGTCGTTCATTTCCTACCGACACTGTAGCGGCGTGCACAGAGAACCAAAGCAGGTTAGCAGTTCAAATGGCGATGCGCACACATATAAACTGTAGCCTTAGCTGTTACAGTTACCTTTTCAGACAAATATTATGCGAGGATGTTTTCGCCAAACAAGCACACAACATATTTTCATAATGTGTTATAATAAAGAAAAAAAATTGAGGTGATAGTTGTCTCTTAACATTGATCTGTGTTGAAACAAAGCGAATTGAAACAAAAATATTTGGCAGAGGCATTATTTCTCTACTAGAAATAAATGTAACGTGTACTGTTGTGTGAATCGTAGTGCACGAAGCAGATGCAGCATTGCACTAGCAAAGCCCACGTGCACAAAGCGAAACGAAAATGTTTCACGTGCATCAACATGTTAGCTTTCAAGAGGGGAACCCTTGCGCCTGCTCTGTTCACACCACTACATAAAACATGAAAGTAAGTGTAGTTGTAAAGACTGTTGCGCTTCTGTACAAGAGATTTTAAGTGTAATTAATAAAGGAAGATAAACTTAATTTAAAATTTTTACTTAATCTTTGGGGGTAAATAGCCACTTAGTATCACTCTCACCATCTCCTTATGCTCTTATTTGATGCCTTACAATTTCATCCTCTTAAAGAATTTTTGTCTTTAGATAATGCCTCTTGCTAATGTACTAAAAGCATTCACTTATATTACCAAACTACCACACCATTCATTAATTTTTCATCTATAAAGTGCAATTATTTGTCCAAACAAAAATCACTAGGTTACTAATTAAAAATATTTATTACAGCTTTTACTTGCATGTCATTCCCAAACCTTATCAACAATACATTTACTACACATATACCTCTATAACAGCTGCAAGTGGCAATTGACAGTGAAGAAAATTATGATTTTAATGCTTTAGATTGCGAATGTTAATGAACATACCTTCCTCTCGCTGAGTGAAGCCGAGGCTGTCCAAGAACTGCCTGGACCCGTTGCCATCCCAAATGTGCACCCCGTTCCTCGCAAGTTCGTTGGCATCTGTGGACCCTCTTAGAAACCAGAGCAACTCCTCGACCACTCCACGCCAGAATACTCGTTTGGTGGTGAGCAGCGGCATTGTGCCTTGGGAAAAGGAGTTTTTCTACTCAGAACACAGTTGTAGAATTGCTGCAGTTTGTTGAAAGTCTTATTTTACTTGCGCATCACTTATGTGCCTCATTTTACTTCAATGCTCTGGAGGTTGTAAAATGTAAAAATGGTTTGTGGTTGACCTAATATCAGCGGCTGACCTCTTTCAAAAGCAATAGACCAATGATGACAAGGTGCTTCTGGTGAAAGCAGGTACACCTACATAAATGTTGGCCAGATTGTCTGAGGCTTTCGGTCATGTTTATACAACTTTTATAGTGTATTGTGCTTGCATCCATAGGAACCCACCTTTATATTTATTTGATTTATGCAATCTGCATAGTAGTTCATTATAAATGGAGCAATGTCTTACTGGGCTTTATGAATATGCGCTAACTGCAGCTGCAAGATGTACATACTTTGTCTATAGACACAGATCACAGCTGCTCCAACTTTTCGCGCTTGTAAGGCAACTAATGGAGCAATAGATAGCCATTAGCATTACTCTATTCAATTTGCTTAAGTGATCGTATGATAGATATGAAGCCGCTTCCTTTTTCAATCATCCATTCAAAATGATAAGTGTAAAAGCTGGATTTTATGCCATGTTTAACAGCCTACGCCGTTATTGCTTCCTTGTTTATACTGAGCAAGCAGTGAGCATATCCAAGCATATAAAATGTACACACACAAAGGTACATACAGCCTATTTGCTTTGCTGTTCGACTCGCCAAATAGAACTGTACAAAATGGAGTTACTATAGCTTGTTTAGCACGAAAGCGCAGCCGTTGCTCATACCCAAAGCATGCTTCCACCCTTGGCTGAATGAAAGCAGCTTTCATGTGTACACCAGGTTTAAAACCAGCACTGGCCTACCCAGTTTGAAATCGTACTTCAACAGATTCCCAGGCAGCCGGCCTCAAGCGCTAATGGCAGTAGCTCTATTGTTGTTTTTACTGTAATAAAGGTCATTGTTACTGCTTGTCATGACAAAATATATTTGCCACTTGTATTTTCTCTTTATTGGCACTTCATCCTCACGCATAACTATAGCAGCAGGTGAACGCTTCTGCACATTGTTTTCATTTATAAACTTATCTTGCAACATCTAAAGCATTGTCAAGGCTCCACTGGAATTGGTGATAGGTGAAGACACTTCAAGTATGCCAGCATGACCTTGTTAGATGCTATAATAAAAGCTTTGTCGGAAATATGGTTGTCACTTTGTATAAGCACATTATGCTAATAAAAAACTAAACATTAGATAGAGCCTGGCATGCAGAGAAAAAAAAAAGCTATCCAACTTGAAGTAAATGTCGAATTACAGTGCATGAAGAATAAATGCCTTTTCCCTTGCAGATCACCACAGTGATCCATTAGTAACACAGCAATGAATGCAGCAGTTTCCTGAATGCGTCTTAGAAGCTTTCATACTGAAGAGGTGTGGGTCAGATTGTACTTCAGGATGAAGGCAAAGAAAGCTTGTCAACACTAAACACATTCCTGCAAATTAAAAATGATTACTATATCTGAGCTGCAAAGTGTTATAAATAGTTGAAAGAAGCAGCAAGAAACAAATACCAAAAGCAAGAGCTGCAAAAATGAAATTTTCTTCAATTTGAACATCCAGGGAGTGCCCATATATTTGAGGTTGTTTCAACTACAGGGCACACATAGAATTGTGCACAATTGGTTGGGCGTGATTAGTATTACTAAGACATCTTGATATTTCTTTTTTTGTCTGCTTTTTAAGGGCATATATCTTATGCATTCAATTAGTATAGTAAAAAAAAAGGTAGGCCAATTTAATGCTCAGTCAAGTGAAACGAACAGCACACCATGCCTGTGTGCACTGTCAAAACATCTTGTGGCTGTCAAGAAGGAGGCACCTTTTAAAGGCTGATTGAAATGATGTTTTGATGTCGGCATCTTCACAAAGGCTGAGACAAAGCTAACATTTACATTCTGCACATACAGACAGTGAAAGCATTTATCCTTAATCAACCTCTCAAGTCTCATTGCACGACAAGATTACAACACATCTGAGATGTACCTGTAACAAAAAATAATCGCTCTATGCTACAAATGCAGGTGTGTCCTAATGCTCAAAAAGTGCTGTAAGCAGTAAAGGACAATAAATCATATTGACATTGCAAGTAAAAAAATCACTTCGTGGTAGACGTCTGGCATGCAGGCAGAATTTGCCAAGAATTTCCAAGGACGTACCATCTGCGAGAGAATATCTGCACTGTCTGCCAAACACCGACAGCGTCCCTGTACCAGTCCTGTCGTTTTTTCGCTTTCCATTTTTCAAGACATCCCTTAAGAGGTTGAGATACTGGTATTCATCATGGCTGTAAAATGTTGAACCGCATTAACACAGTTATGCCATTCATGCAAGCGAGATAATGGTAACCAAAGTGTGAGTCAGTTTTGACATGCATTGATCCTTCTCTATTCGAACTCAATATGCGTTATAAAGTTATCGGCGCTCTGTGGAGATGAAGTGGGGTCTTTCATTTCTTTTTTTTTTTTTTTGAGTTTCCTGTAAGGAGGTCGTTTTATTTTATTTATGCACGCGCACACACAAATACAAGCTGCACATGTTGATTGCCCACACAATTCTTTTTAAGCAGTTATAAACTTGGGCACTGTGTTACGCAGATATAAACATCGTTAGTTGCACCACATTACGGGCACCCATAAATGCATGCTTACTTGTCGATCCCACGTGCACGGATTTTTCGACACTCTGTATCTAGAGTGGGCACTCCTAAAGCCCCCTTGACATGTCCACAATAATCACTCTTCTCGTTTTTCTTTTATTTGTTTGTTTACGTCCATATACGCCGAAGCTATAAATTGTAAACACGCAGTTTCACTAGTACCATGACGCAGGAAAGCAGTTCATCAACAATTCCTACCAAGAGCGAACACACGTACCGCGCGAGAAAGTTGCCGCGCGTTTTCGCTGTTTCGGCGAGCCGTGTTTGTTTATTGGAGTACATAATATATCATCCAGTCCGAGGGTTCTCCGCGTAAGCACAAACAACGCTCTACGCGCACCGCATTTGCAAGAAGGCTGAAAACAATGGAGCGAAAGATGAGGAGAAAAACGCTCCCCCGTCGAGAGCGATAGTGACGATCGAGGTGCGAGCGAAACATACGTCTGTTCCTTGACGTCGGCACTGTTGGTCTCCGCGGCAATCGCGTCTCCATTCATGATACTGAGAGATAATCGAGCCCACACTTCGCTCTGTTACGCTTGCCGCGTTTTTCGGAGTACATGCGCTCACGCAAACGGCTTCGGCTTGGTTGCAGTCGGCTGTATATCGTTTACCAGCTGTAATCTTGAAGGAAAAAAAAAAAGCATTCAAAAGAGTTACCCTGGCACCTCAGATCTGTTCAAAAAATCGTATCGAAACGTGACCGACGCGTACACAATTAACAAGCAACGACAAATAAAAGACGTCAACATCCTAATGCATTGCCCACATCAGCTGAGCGCTAGAGAGTGAGTGTTAAAACATGACTTGACGGTATCTTTTTTTTTTTTACAATTCATGTACATATGCCTAAAATATTTGAAATATGTGATTCGTGACAACATTTCATCAGTCACGCAATGTAGAAGTTTGCCGTGTTTTTTTTTTTTCTTCAAATTTGTTGGACAATTTGGCGTTATGGACCAATCAGATACAAAGAAATGCACCAATCAGGTTTCTCGTAAGCGCTTTGCGCGCGCAGAGTACATGTTCATTCGCCGGCTTTTCTTCCCTCAGTAGTCTTCGGTATTCCTTGTGCTAGTGAATGTTTCTTGTGGATGTGCGCAGGTAAGTCTTCAGACAAACATGTGATTTTCTGACGGTTCAACACCGAAGCATGTGAACGAAAAGCCACGCTTGTGCTCGCGGAACACAATTCTCGCTACCGCTGTTCAGTGTGAAGGGGTGGGTTATTCTGACGCTCGCTGTAACGTCGACTCGGCATGCGGCGTGGCGAGGCATGCGGCGTTGGCGCGCTAAAGTGCTCTCCTGTGTTCGGCCCCGTGTATCTGGTAAGCGAGCCGCACTGCAGCGAGTGTTTTCAGGGAGCTTTGGTAACGAAAGCACGTTTTGGGATTTCGGAAGCGCGTTATGGCGTTACGGGACCGTGCAAGGCGATTCTAGGAGTGGCGCCTTGTAGCAACATTTAGGAACGGCATCCTCCTTTGTTCGCAACGCGACAAGCGTCAGTGGAGCGACTCTTCTGACTGCAAATTGAAACGCATGCTGCGCTGTGCGTCTCCTCGTGTAGCACGTTGCGCAACCTCGTCTATGTTTTGGAATACGAAACGCAGGTGGTTTTGCGCCTATGGGAACGTGATTTTGCAGCCGTTATACGATGCTCAAGCCCTGGATGTAATAGTGTGGCGTGCGGCTTTTGCTCGAGTTTTCAGCACACATTCGAAGTTGTGGCGTCAGTGCAGGCGTATTACATATTTAAAATGAAGGGCAAGAAAGATGGGTGCGGGCGCATTTCCAACTTCTTCCATACAAGGCAAGAAAGGGACTGACTGTCATTTTTGTAGGGAAGAAGGGAGTGCATTACAAGCGATGCACTCGGATCTCTGGACGAACTCCGGTATGAGCAGACTCCTAGGATATAATTAGCAGCTCTTGTTGCGTTGTCATGAACTTGTTCAGGACATGCTTACACGTGTTCTGTAGTCCTCTTCGCAAACTTTCTCTTCTCTGTGTAGCAGTGGGTGTTTTGTGTGAATGTGGCTACGTGAACATGACACCTTCGAGAGGGTTGACCAAGCCCCGAACGTCGGTGCTTGTGGCGTTCGGCCATGCGTTTTTGAAATTAAACTTGCTGCAGTGACCGAGCATTGAAAATTTTTCAATGTCATAAATTTCTAGAAATTATTGATTCCCATTAGTGCATGATATGTGACTCTGCTACGTGCTTTGGTTTTCTCAAAGCATAAGAATCGCGTCAATGGACTGAAGAGTGCTTTCTAAGCATTGACAATTTTCAAGACTGACCTTGCCACCACCATACTACAATGCTGAAAACATGCACTCACTTGCACATAATAAAACAATAATTGTATAGAAAACTATGCAGAGAGTACCCGTAAAAAACATGATCACAAGGGTATAAACGTGCAACCTTTGGATTTTCAGCTGAACACGTAACCACTGTGCCATGCCAACTTGTAGGAACTTTGCTGTTAAATTGCCAGTGAACTTACCAACTGACCATTAAACTTCAGTTTTGTTTGTTGCTTACTCCAGATAGACCAGATCTGCACCTTCTACTAAAACTGGCACATTTATTAAACACAAACAACTGCTGCCTAGAACGATTTCCACTGCGACAATGGCAACAACACTGTTTTTCTTACAATTCACAACCACAAAAAAAAAAACCCAAGTGTACTGATGAGCAGCTACAGTTTACCGGCGGTTAGTGTCAAGTTTATTATCTGTTTCTTGCTTTTACTAAAGGTCGACATCTGCTCAGGCTTTACGACGCCTCTTGGCTCATCTGGTAGAAGCCCACACAAGTGATTGAGTAATGCGATTTTTTTCGCGCAACGTACAAAGCGATCGTGCCAACCCACTGCTGTAGCTCTACCGTTAGCAAGAACTACATAATGGCGTGGCCAAAACGAATGAAGTGTGCAGGTAACATTATGCTGTCATATTGGTTCAGTAAGCATACGAAAGGACGAGTATGTGATCTCGCATAAAAGCCAGACAAGTGCCGGCGAGTGACTGGCTGCTGTCGGTGACGGGAGGCGTCGTTTTGCAGGAAGTGCTGGCACCGCATCGCATCGATGTTTGTCGCTTCTTGCGCGGACACTGTACACTATAAAAAATGCTTCATTTAGGTCAAATGATGCCGCAGCTGTGCTGTATTGTGGTTTTTACTCGTTAAAATTGTGCATCCTAAAATCCAGAAGCGTGACAACACTTGTACGTGTTTGGTCGGTAGACCTTTGGTGGAATCATGGTGGTTGAACAGAAGGGTGAAAATTGAACTCGCTGGGACTCGTCTCGACGAATTTAGAAGGTAGAAAGAAGTCTGTGCATTTTAGCGTGGCACACACTTTGTTACCTTAAAAGT